>NC_071667.1:63258846-63563461 GCF_028554725.1 Zeugodacus cucurbitae
TTCAGATCGGTTAAATTGTTTCTAGCAAACAACCCGCCTAAAAAGAATTAGTAAAATGTTTTCTTTTTTTTACTTACTTTTTCTTACGTCTTTAGATTTGCTTAAACACAAAGTTACTAAAAGAAATGCACCTGTGAGGGGTATATTAGCTTCGGTACTGCCGAAGTTAACGTTTTTTCTAGTTAATAAGTAAATTTTAGCGAAAATTGCACAGGTATTTAATGTAATGTGTTTTCGAACGTTGGAATAATATAGAAAATTGAATCCTCACATGGTAGTAACCATCGATTATAGCATGTCAACCGCAGCCTACTCATCCAGCACTCCATTTAAGCTCCTTTCCTGGCTTCCAACTTCTAATGTAATTACGTTCTTCCAGCCAATTTGGATTTCTTCGCTGTTAAAATAATAAATAAAAAAAATAAATAGAAAAAATCTTGCCGGAGATGTGAGATAATAGTGAAATAGACCTCTGACATAACAGTTTTTTTTTTCAAACCTGCAACGTATCTTATCCGCTATCACGGACCAGATTTTTTACTGGCCAGATATTTTCAACTGGAAAGCATTTTTTAAAATTATTTGAAAATGTTATTTGGCGTTACTACAACAACAACATTGCAACTTTTTCATTCCCGAACCGATTTCATACCAAGACTCGGAGATGTAATGACTCCACTTTAAGTAAATCTCAAGAATGGCGCGCTTCTATGTCTCAGAAAAGAACCTTCTAGCTCGCATTTTGTGAACTGATGAACTCATTGTCAAATGGCTCCAACCGCACCTAAGGACTAATGAGTCATCTGCATGAAATATGGATATTGTCGACGGAAGATTGTATTCCATCGACTCTGCGGCGGAGTCATCGGAGTCCGCTACTCCTCTACAGTCATACCCACACAAAAAGTTCCTTCTTTGGATCCATCTTTCCGTAAAAGGAAGAAATTGATTACATTCTGACATCACAAGAGTATTGGGGATTAAAAGAAGCCTGAACCTTGAAAGAACTTAAAAAAAATAATTTTTTTTTTATTTTTTTTATATATTTTTATTTTCTTACACTCCATTGCCTATTTCATTCCAAGTGATAACACCGTTTTTAATTTTTATTGACATTGAATATTTAATTTTATTATATGTTCTTCATATTTCGTTATTATTTATTAGTTTTCTTAAACTATCTGATCCCATATCGAAAAAATAGCTATAATTATATTAGTGGTGGGCTTAAAATTACATTCTTTGGTTTTAGTTTGTCTACAGGTTAATTGATTTTCGAATCACCATGAAAGTTACTTAACGTAAATATTTAAATACTCATAAATATATGTATGTATGTATGCTAAATGCTTTCGAATCCTTAAAAATTTACAAATGCTGAGAATTATTTTGAAAATGATTTTAGCACTTTATTTCTTGCTAATTAATATACTATTATTTATAATTGAATGTCCATTAAGAACGAATCCCTCAAATGTTCAGTTATGATTTTTTAATTTACAAAAATAGTTTATATTTAATTCATTATCATTTTGTTTTGTCGTGCTCATTAAAATATTCCTCTTTTGTTGTTTAAATTATTATTTTTTTTAATAATGAAATCTTAAAGCTGCGTTTTAATTGCTTTATTTTTATATACTACTAAAAATTTAACAATTTCCAAGTCGTGTGTAAACGAATAATATCAAAAGGGTTTTTTTCCATGAGCGCTTTCGTTTGGCTCAAACATCCGAACATATGGGATTAATTTAGTGACAATTAAGTTTTTTTTTTTTGATTATTAAAATAAAAATTAAGATTTCGTCGATCACTTATTTTATGTTTTTGAACAATTTTGTAACTCAAAATTAGTTTTTTTTTAACATTTTTAATGACAAAGCATATGAAACTATAAAATACATTGTATTTGGTTCTGTTCTTCTATAGGGGTTCTTTGAGTACTCTTGTACAAAAATGTAGTTTTACACCCCGGCACAGTAACATCCGAAGAGTAAACGTCTATTTAATAAAATTTATTTTATATTTTGATTACATCTGTTCGATATATGTATGTATGTAGCAAGTACAACAGCTCTCCACGGCAGTCAGCAGCGTATTTTCAAACAAATGTCAACATTACACTCTCTGTAATTTACACATCAAGAATAGCTGATAATTTTTTATTTACAATTATTTATATTTGTGTTTTCTTTTCAGAGTATTCCCATACATACATATGTACTTCCTCAAATACTTACAATTTGTTGACTTAATTTGCTGGTATTTATTTTTCCCACTACGAGTATTAAAATCATTCTGTGTTATCAAATTTCCAAGAAGTTTTTAATCAGATGTTTTTCTCTGCCTCACTGATCTTCTATGCCTTTTGAAAGCGGAAGCTATTCACTTTTAATCGGATTTTACTCTCAATCTCTTTCACTTCACTGAGTATTTTGAACAAGAAGTATTGATGTTCATTTCGGCGATTTCTTCCGTCGCCAGGCGAATGAATGATATTTAAGAGAGATGACAGGTTTGACTCTGCTGATATCACCATTTTTCACCAGAACGCTCAATTTCGCTTTCCGAATCAGAACCTCGTTGACAGACAGATCCATAATGAAGACGTTTGAGTCATTATTGTGGTTTTCCTCGAGCTTTTTGTGTTCAATGTAAACTATACTCAATTTAAAAATCATCCTAAGTGGAGCTTAATATGCACATGAATTGAAGGTCAATACACATGAACATTAGTAAAATGAATGTAAGTGGCTTCCATTCCGCATAAAAAGTTTCCCTTAATAGTAGTAATAGTTTCAGTTCCAATTAAGTGTTCAATTACTTCATTCGTTGAACTTAATTACTTACATATACATACTCGTCTTCCTACAATATTTATGTGTGCTTTTACATTTAATTCGAGTATTCCCTAGTTAATTCGCCAACAACAGTTCCTCTACACTATATTCGCTTTTGTTGTTGCGTGAGTTTTCCTTGTCACCACTGGCGTTCTCACCGTGATGGCGTTTGTTGTCGATGGTGACGGTGTACGATCGATAAATTCTATGTTTTCGCTATCCTTTGTGCCCGATGAGAGTTGTATTTTGGTTTGTTGCGACGTTGCTAATTCCATTAGCGGGCTATGATGTTGGCATTTTGTACAAATTGGCGGCAGCGCTGTAGCGCCCCCCGTAATTGTTGTAGTCGTAAGCGTGTTAATACTTAATGTATTTGTTGTTGTAGTTGTGGACACAGATGAATTTGAATTCACAATTTCAGTTTGTACTGTGGTAACATTTCCATTGTTCGTCGACTTATTCCCGCCGACACTGTCGTCATTATCGCTATCGCCACTGAAATGCATTGACGGCTTCTCTTGGATTGGCGCCAAACTAGTCACAATCGAATTGGCCATAGCATGTTCGAGTTCGCGTTGCCAATCGTTTTCTTTCTTCTCCATTGCCTTTCGTTTCAGCTCCTTGTATCTATTGTAGACGATGAACTCTTTGATGAGTACCGTTTCAGGATCGCTGTCGCGTTGTGCTGATCGCTGTTTGGCTAAACGTTTCTTTTTCTTGTGCAGCGGTCTCGTTTCGACAATCATTTCCTCCAGCTCTAAGCAGGGATCGCAGTTGAGGTGATCCTCAGGTGGCTTGAATGTTGGTTTCGTTTTTTTCTCTAGTATACTTTTGAAGTCCATGTGTCGTAACAACGGTGTTTGTTGTATCTCCTGTTGAGAGCTAATACGTGCGCCCGGATGCACGCAGAGCAGCTAGAAAACAATAAAATAACGAGATTTTGTAATCTTAATACTTCTAGCATAAATAAAGTCAATTACTTTTGTCAGCAAATCGATGAAATCATGACTCCAATAACGGGGATAATGCACCGGTGCGTTTAAAATATGCTTTACCTCCGCCAATCCCGTATTGGAATGTACGATGAAAGGTCGCGCATTGGCACGCATTTCGTATGCAACTATGCCGAGGGACCACCAGTCGACCGGATAACTGTAACCCGCTGCAGGATACAAATATTATTTTAGTATTCATTCAATATATGTATATATCGTTGCTCCGAAGGGTGCTTACCTATTTCCTCTAATGCACACATAAACACCTCTGGCGCCATATATGGTTTGGTCCCAGACATGCTGCACGCAAGTCCATCCTTTTGCAGTCTCGTCGCTATGTTAAAATCAGTCAAATGTCCGTGACCTATAATTTACAAAGATAATTAAGATGAGTTGGAGTATTAACTTATATGAGTATAACAACAAAGTCCGAACGGAATCGGTTTAACTGAAGTTGAGGTACTAAGACGTGGGAATTTCAGACTGCACTGATGTAGTGAACATTCGAACAATCTCATTCGCTTTCAGTGAAGATAGTGCCGAGAGGTAAAGGAATTCTAAAGACTCCTTAGACTATGTAAATTTAACTTTGCTTATGTATCAGTCCTACTTTAACCACATAAGAGGATATGACTGGTGACTGACTGAGGATCCATGTGTAAAGAGTGTGACAAGTATATCTCATCCATCCTTTATATCTCTCTTTCTCTCTTAATACAATCGATTTCACCGATCTAATATCTATAATCCATCCAACACATCTGTGGGAATCTTTATGTTGTCCTCCAAGTGGAGGGGTCTACTTGTTTTAATTCTCTTGACGTGGATTGCGAATTTTATGAAGAGCTTAATCTACGTTCAGGGAGTTTACGAAAACCTTGTTTAAATAATTTTGAGGAATGCTTACTCGTTTACAGTCCTTAGCAGAATACAAATCTGAATCTGTTTCGGTGACGGAGACCAGACTCTCATGGGAATGGATCAAAACTAGATCCTACGCAGTGACAGTATACTTCTCTGATCGGTAAGAGCTTCTTATTCTTTAATTCTGTCATGTTTAATCGGCCGAATGGCAAGAGTTTCTAAATACTTTATTTACAGCCTTTACATCAGAATTGTTCGATACTAAGCCTATATGATATACATATATGTATGTAACTATATGTATTTAGACTTGTATATTGCAGAAAAGTTTTTACCAAAAAATGCTATGAATGTACAAAATTAATTTCAAGTTAAATAAATTTACGGCTTGTGAAAATAGTGCCTGCCACAACCCGCAGCCTTTTCAAAGCAAATAAAGCAGCTGAGAAAAAACCAATTGGAGCTTATCCACTTGGTAGGCAGTGATCCAATTTTCAACAGCGTAAATACATACATATATCCTCTGTATACACGATTCGCGGCAAAATATTGCATTTTCACACACACACACACTTATGAACATGAAGCTTTATTATTATTTGGCGAAGAGCAAATAGTTGGGCTATAAACCTCAAACGAGTGCATATACATACATACGTGTATATATGTATGTCCACATGAACTTTTAACATGAAATGGTGAAAAATAACTGCACAATCAAACCACAAAAGCGATTCAATTGAATGCAATGCATTTTAGGGCGGTCATATGGGTGCAAAGTTTGAAATGAAATTTTTGAATGTTTACTACTGGCCTCAAATTGATTGGCAGTTTTCCCTAGAAATTTGAGTGAAATACAGATTCGAACTCATTGCTATTCATATGCATCTCACTCTTGTATTAAATTCAACTGGAGAATATAGTTACAGGCATGTGCATGAAAATCGTTTTCGGGCAATATTTTCACATTTTCCGTTTTCAAATCGTTTGACATATTCTGTAAATCGTTCCGTTTTTTTTCGAACATTGGCAAAACGTTTTGTCGCACTGTTCTGGAGATCGGAATCGTTACAAGTTTCTCGTTACATATTCGGCAAGTTAAACGATAAAAATTTTAAATTAAAATCAATGGTTTGTTCAAGTAACATTTATTACAATGTCCTTTCCAACTGAACGTTGAGACGAATCTTCAGCAAATAACCTAAGACTTGTTGCCAATTTTATTAAATTACGTATGGACATCGCTCTGACTAAAGGTAAGGAGCTGGAAACAAACCTGAAACAAAAAAAAAAAAAACCATCGCAAGTCGACAAGTGGAAAGGTTTTAGCAAAACTCACTTGGTATGCATCGGATAGGGGATTAGAATGGTGTCTCAAATGCCACCTTTCGATTCTACATTTTGAGGGTAGATACACATATAATCGGTCATAAAAACATCGTTTCATTAATAAAAACTACTTCATTTCAAACTTTGAAACAACGTATTCTTTTTTATTCCTTTTGTCAAATTGTAACCAAGAAATCAACTGTTTCGAACTTAAATTCTATATCAAATGAAATCGAACTAATGACAGAACACCAAAAACAAAATTGTCATTTCGGATCCGAATAGAAATCGCGTGATATATGTATGTAATATATTAGGTCTACAACTTTGCTTCCGCCGTTTTCCAATAGATGTATCTTGGGTCAAGTACTGGTCGATAAAATCGATTTTTTTTTATATCGATCTTGGAACTTTGTGTCAACATTAGCCCAACAAAATATTTGAAGAGATCTGTTTGCATCCCAAACTTATTCTCAACTGAAAATGTCACTTTTTGAACCGAATTCTCGACATTTGCGGGAAATTTTGCTTTTCTTTTTTTAATTCCAAAAAAAGTGCGGCTGAGGCTCATAGACATAGACTTAAATTTACAAAAAAAAAAACGGCGGAAGCAAAGTTGTAGACCTAATACATATCTATGTTAAACATTGCGAGCAGAGTAGAGGTCTACACGGTGTCTATTTTATTATGTCAACCGATTTTAGTTTTATTTTTTTTTTTATTTTATAACATAGTTAAATGTACTCACCAGCACCATCCAAAAGAATGTTGTCTGGCTTGATATCCCTGTGGCAAATATATAAAATAGAAAATATAAAGATTTTCATTGTTTTTGGAAAAATTGTATGTCTGCTCTTTTATTTATTTCTTGTTTATGGTTTACATAATCAAATTTATTTGTACCTACCTATGCACTACCCTTTGCTTCTGCAAGTATTCTAAAGCACTTCCCAACTCACACACTAATAAGGCAACACTTTTTTCGCTGAATTCCACCTGAAACAATAAAAACAAATAAATAAATAAATAAATTCTGTAAATATATGGTGTCAATATATAAGCAAAGCTCTGTACAGACATATGTATGTATGTATATACTTGGCAGAATATGTGCTGAAAGAACAAATTTTATGGTAATGTTGGCAGTATCCATAAAAGTACTCGAAAGTATGTTTGTATATATGTATGTATATTATAACTGCCAATACATGACTTTACGTCGTTTAAGGCACTCTGTAGATATATACAAATGTATCTAAAAGCTATATACAAATAAATATGTGAATATACATACATATATATGTATGATCATACATATGTGTGTTTTGTAAATGATTGCACTTACCCGATTTTGTAGATGATACCTTAAATCACCACCAGTCAGCAAATCACAAACCATAAATAAATCCTCCTCATCTTGGTTAACCGAAGTTGCAAATGGTAAAATTGAAAATTATTCACATACACATACATATATACATTTATATAGTATTAGTAGAACGGAAAGCTAACCAATATTTACGAGTATATGATTCATAAGGTGTGCTCGTATACGCTAATATACGCCAAGTTGTATACGATAGTCGCATAGTTATGCATAGAACGTCGAGAGAAAATGGAGAAATTATGGAAATTTTTGCATTATGGAATATTTACATATATATTAAATAATATATACATACATACATATAACTGAAGCTCTTGCATTTTCAGTGCATGTACGTACATATATATATTATGAAAAAGCTGATTACTACTTATGATATACATATACTCGTACATACTGTTACGTTTACCTGCACCCACACGCACACGAACATACCTTGAAATGAAAACCACAAATTCACCAGAAATGGATGTTCCAGCGATGCAAGCAACTCAACTTCTTTGATGACGCCACCGAGCGCTCCACGCGATTCGCACGCTGAACGACTGACATATTTCATGGCATAGAGTATGCCGCTATCACGTTTCTGTACAATGCACACCTGTGCGTTTGATGTGTTGACCGATAGCGAGAAAAGCAGTGCGTGTTGAAAAGTGGAATGAAAGAGAAAATAAAAAAAAAAGATTGGCATAAAATAAATTGCTGCAGTTGTGTGGAAAAATACGTTGAAAATACAAGAGCTCTGTGAGAATTGATAATGCATATAAACACACCTTGCTATTGTAAATAACGGTTAAATTTTTCCTACTTCTATCTAAAGTAAACGCTAAGGCAAACTTTAATAGTGTTAAGAAAAGTTTAGTTTCCTACGTGTGAAGAAAAGTCGTAGTGAAATCTAGAAGAATTTCCTCTCCTTCCTTTTATCATACATACAGTTATTTACTCATACAAATATACATAATATATATAACTGATTTCACATAGCGTGTTCAGTTGTAATTACTAGGTCAATTATGTCAATTACTAATATTAAACTACGTCACATAGTTTCTTTGACCCTTTGACTACTATTAAATACATTTTTTACACCTAGTTAAACACGAAACGATAAAAACTTTCTGTTACTATTTCTGTGCGTAAAATATTACGTGCCGTTTATAAATAAATTATTGCATTCATTAATGTTTGGCACGCGATAGCTACTGTAAACTATTCTCAAAGGTATTTTCTTCTGAAATATTTCCAAGACCCTCCAATAAGGCAATGAATCTCATTTATAATGGAGACTAAAGAATGTGTAAGAACTATAATGTTTTTCCATTAAATCAAAGCCAAAATTTTTAAGGAACTGTCATGCTTAAAGTCAAGTTGAAATTTTGGTCGTCTTGACAAGTTATTTCCAGCGACAGTCCTCTTGATAAAAGTCTCGAAATTTAAGAAACATATCTACTACTAGATTGTACATATCACCAATCAATTAGTAAGTCACTAACTATAACCTTTTCAAACAACTTCATTAGCTAAAACAATTAATGCAAACGCATCTTTTTTCAATTTTTTTTTATTGTTTCTTTTGCATTACGTCAATTTATTGTGAAATAAATACTAAATTGAGTAATTATCGAGTTATACACGTTAAATTGATTAGAACTTGGGCTAAAATTACTAAAACTATCTTAATTATCCAATTAGGGTCAGTTTAGATCTATCATTATTATAGTAAAAACAAGTAAGAAAAGGCTAAATTAGAGTGCAACCGAACATTTTATACTCTCGCAATTTATTGATATATTTTTATTAAGATAACAATTTCACAATTGCACCCAATTTGAAAATTCTATAATTAGGTATATGAGAGCTAGGGGAAGTTATGACCCGATTTTAACCATTTCTGGTACAGAGACACACTATTAGAAGAAAAATATTTCCTCTGAATTAAATTAAGCTACCTGAGAGATTTTCCGAAATTTTCGGAGAAAAATTACCATGGGGCACTGAATTCTTCACATTCGATATTTGGGGCTTTGATAAGTTATAGTTCGATTTCGACAATTTTTTCACAAGTGATGCCACAGATCATATACAGTATTTGTGTAAAGTTTTATTTCGCAATCTTCATTGGTTCCTTATGTATACATTATAAAGTGAAGGAATAAGATGGAGTTCAAAATTGAGTTACATAGGAAGTTGTCGTGGTTGTGAATCGATTTCATCCATTTTCCACATGTGTCATCAGGGTGTCTAGAAAATATTATATACCGAATTTCATTCGAATCGGTCGAGTAGTTCCTGAGATATGGGTTTTGACCCATAAGTGGGCGATGCCACGCCTATTTTCCATTTTGTACAAAAAATCTGAGTACAGCTTCCTTCTGAAATTTCTTCTGTAAAAATTAGCGTTTCTGACTTTTTCGTTAGTGAGTTAACCCACTTTTAGTAATTTTCAAACTAACCTTTGTATGGGAGGTGGGCGTGGTTATTATCCGATTTCAACTATTTTCATAGTGTATGGTGGGGTACATAAGAGAACAGACTGCAGAAAGTTTGGTTTATATAGCTTTATTGGTTTGCGAGATATATACAAATAACCGATTTGGGGGCGGGGCTACTCCCACTTCCCAAAAAAAATGACATCCAAATATGCCCCTTCCTAGTGCGATCATTTGTTTCAAATTTTATAACTTAATTTATGGCTTAGTTATGACACTTTACGTGTTTTCGGTTTTCGCCATTTTGTGGGCGTGACAGTTGTTCGAAAAAGCAACCATCTCTCAAGGAACATGTGTTCCAAGTTTCATTAAGATATCTCAATTTTTACTCAAGTTATCCGTTGCACGGACGGATGAACGGACGTACGGACGGCCAGACAGACATTCGGATTTTGACTCGTCTCGTCACCCTGATCATTTTGATATATATAACCCTATATCTAACTCGTTTAGTTTTATGACTTACAAACAACCGTTATGTGAACAAAACTATAATATTCTCTTTAGCAACTTTGTTGCGAGAGTATAAAAATTATATATTTTTAATTCTATTAATTTTATATTACATAATAAATAATTTAACTCACCTTGCCAAAACTTCCCTTGCCAATCGCCCGCAATATTTGAAAATGATCAAAATTCACTGTAAAAGCGATAATATGATAAATTATTAATTACAAATAATTTTTATATGTATTAAATATTAAAAATAAGTAATTTCGATCGTTCCGTCCTTCTTCAATTACTTCTAGTAGTTTCTCTCTCTTGAAAAAATAAACTAACAGCGGATTTATTAAGATTGTAACATGTTTCAGGTTAAAGCTATCTATTTCTGCCATTAAGGAGATGTAAAGCTCACTTACATCAACCACTTCAAATATTACAAATGGGGGTGTAGATGTTGGATCTTCGAACAAATTTCAACAATATTTAATAATTTAGTCAATTAGGTATTATTACTTATACGCAAATGCTGACACAACTTACTAATTGACTAAATGAACAGGATACATGAAGCGTTTGTATTATTTTTCCGAGTTATAAACTACTTTTATTATTTATATTTGAGTTAGTTCTTTACTATCTGTATCAAAGTACTCCAGTTTTTGACAACAAGATTTGAAACTACAGTGGAACTTCTCTAACTCGAATCACCATAATCCACAAAAAAACTTCGAGTTAGAGAGACTTAGAGTTATAGAAATTTTCATTAAAACATATATTTTTCAAAAAATATATATTTATAGTATAGTATATATTAATAGATAGCAAAATTTTAAATTTTGTATTGTGCCCTGATCGAAAAGTTCGATTTATGGAAGGAAATTTGTATGAAATTTGATTTCTTTTGCCAATTCAAAAGTTCGAGTTATGGAGAACTTCGGGTTATAGTTAGAAGTTCGAGTTATGGAAGTTCCACGGCTAAAATTTAAATTAAATTAAACTGTATATAGGAAATGTATTACCCTAATTTTCAGCGGAAATATGTATGTGAATGACTCATTTACTTCATTTACAATAAACAGTTTCCTTTATGTGAATGACTCATTTACTTCATTTACAATAATCAGTTTTTTCTATAAAGACATCACTTACCATCTTCATCGCTGAGCAGACTTGCATCCGATCTGCTCGACGAATTCGCCCCCATGCTGCATATGTACGAGTATATACGTTTTGATGTATTAAATTCGTGTTTATTCTACAAAGCGTTGGGAAATTCTTCCTGTCTTTACGATATTTATTATGTTCAGTTGATTATAAACAATTTGTTAACCAATGCTGACAAAGCAAAATGTGCTACGGGTGCATGATTAATGAGTCCGCAATAAATACGCAAGCACTCGTATATCCCTTTTAGATAGTTTAACGGCAGCTGACTGTCAATAAAACCATAAACGGGAGCATTATACTGTAATGTTGTATATACATATACTGGGTATATACAGAGTTCAGCACTTGCGAACGTGAGCGCATATTTTCAATGTCAGACCTATGAGCATTTGATCTGATTGATGTGAGTGATTAAGTATTGGCACTGTTTTTGACGGTTGAAATATCTGCAATTTCCTTCGTCACACATTCTTCTTACTGTCACTAGATGCAAGCTTTTTTCAGATACATATACATATACGTTTGAATGTCTTATGCTTAGTTTCTGTTCTACTATTCAATTTTTTATTTCATCATGGCTTTACTTGTTGAGATATAACGTTCCATAATTTCCTGCTTGCAATTCATTTTCTTTCACATTCCTTGTTATTCCATACCATATGGCTCAAGTCGCAACTGCAATGAAGAGAGAAAAAGGAGTAAAAGGGGGTAAATATAAATAAAATCGTAACAGTTATGATGATTGAAATATATGTGATGGTAGATTGCCTGAGGAGGAAAAGTTTTATACCAACTTACGCATATAGTACATATCATTAAATATGCACGTACATATGTATGGAAGTTGGGTGGAATAACTTGAGCGAATATTGTAATTTGTTTTTATAAAGATTCGATATCTTCAATACACAAATATGTCGCGCACAAAGGCGAATCGAAGATAATGCGCAATATCCTCGGGTCTTTATATTTTCGAGACTTTATATTCACGGTTTTTTGGTTTACTTTACCATATAGCGTACATATCGGTTAGTGAGGAAGATAAATATCTCAATACAAATAAACGGGATTAAACTTAGCATAATACCATACTAGATATTTAAGATATCGGTTCTTACCATCCTTCTACTTCCTTTTTTCTCATATGTCCAATATAATGTTTTTGGATTTTATCGTTGAGTTTTTATATGACTCGATCCCGGTTTCGCCGAGTAAAGGACGTTGAATTCTTGGATTTCATATTTTATGATAAGCAAACACTTGTAAATTCCTTAACGTCTTAATTTTCTTGCTAATTGTAAAAGTAAATGCAGCCCGCCTAAACTTCACTCTGCGTGAATTATAGAAATTTACCTTTTGAATGTGTTAGGGGTAGTCAGAGGCAAGAAAAAATAAGAATTTTCAGTAATTTTTTTTTGCTATTAAATCATGTTATTTTACAAAAGTAATAATGTGGCATTATTATACAATGTTTTGACTCAAAGTCACGAAAACTTGAAAAAAAAATTATAATTTCCAAAGTTATAGCTGTCTGTGTTGACCCAGTTTCAAAAAAAGGCCCTTGCGGTGACAATCATAAGTCCTTGGAGATCAACTAAAATCAATCGGATAAAAAAAATTGTTTTATAAATAGATAATCCTGGGCCTGATCCGAAGCTTTTTTTCAAAAATTAACAAAATGGCGGCCTCAGGAAAATTTTTTTTAGATTTTCGGAAAAAAATTATCAATAAAATTAATTGGTCTTGAAAAATCTTTGAAAAAAAAAATACTTCGGATCAGTCCTGAGTTTATTATGTATTCTAAAAGCTGTATGAATTTCATTAAAATCGGTTATCGAGTTACAGTTGTCACCAGTTCAAAAAACATAGTTTTGAGATAAACGCATTTTAAGTTTGACACTAGTGTGTTGGAGTGCCTGAGCGCTCTTTGTTATTTGTCGAATAACTCGAAAAGTAATTATCGGATCAACTACAAATTTTCAGAGAATATTTTTAAGATTTTACTCTTAATGAAAATGCAAAAAAAAAAAAATGATTTTTTGAAAATCCTGACTACCCTTAATCCCTGAATACAACAAAAAATCGGAATTTATTTGATAAGACCAACTTCTTAATATGCTTCGGTCACTCAAAATATGGAGCGATAAAGTGGCGGTTTTTTGCCCGATAGAGTGAAATTGTGACTCCATCCTTCAAATTTAAAAGATACCAATAAAGTAATTGTTTTTGGAAGCAAGACAATTTTGAGAGTCCCTCCCCATTCAAGTAACCGTTCAACCAGAATTGTGCGACATCATTAATATATCTTTAGGTCTACCAGTCAGAGCGTTTTTGTAAACTAAATAGACAAGGTTTTAAACATTGTGGCGTACATCTCGTTCTGAAATGTTATCCCCACATTGTTTTGTTTAAATACCACATTCCAATTTTAAAGTTGTCTAAAAATCCTTCAAAGAGATTTGGCGCTTCAGTGTTATATTTGTACGACTCACTATGAGCTACCAAGCAATTTATTGTTAAAATGTTGACACTCGAACCAATGTGCAATAAGAAAAACCACAACTTGTTTTTATAAACTTAATGTATTTACCGTCTTTCAAATAGAGTTAAATGATTTCATTGTAAATACTTTAAATGAATTGAGATAATGGCATTATTGTGGCTTCTGTGTATTTGTGTAGACAAAACAAATTTGTTGAATTACAAATGTGATTGTTTTTATACTCATACACTTTGTTAGTGCGATGCCAAGATTGCTGTGTTAAATTTTGTGATTCAAGAATTTTACGACTTGTTTGGCCACCTACTGATTGTGATGGATATGGCGTAGCAAAGTTGAAAACTTAAATCGTTAGCAGCCAACTATTTGCGGTTAATCAGCGGCTTTAGGAGCTTTAAATTATTGCTACTACTCGCCAACATGAAAGAAAAATAGTATGTATTATATAAGTTGCTTCTGTTCTGTTATTACAGATAGATAGTACGAACGAGCTTCAAATAATTGCATGCAGTCGTGAGAGTCGTGTATGAAAAGTAATTACTCGAAAACGATTTTTATGTTTATATAAGCTACTTTTTCGCTTTTTTCATTTACAAAATGTAAATGTTGAACTATTATATGTGTTATATATTGAGACTGATTTCAATTATACTGAGCTACTATATATTAACCTAGCCTTTTCAACTTGCATTTTCAATAAATTATAAGAGAAACTCAATTTTCACATGAAATACAATTAATTTATTTATTACTATAATAGCGCTGTGTCCCAGTATATTCCAGCATTTAAGCACTGTACCTAATCACCTGCTCACCACTGCAAGCGATGGTAACTTGATTGCCATTTAGCAACCATTGTCGCGCCCATATTTCAACATTACACTTCCTCACATTGTTATCGTTGTTAATGAGATCCACATTGTACTTGTAGAGAGTGCCGGCCACCACTTGTTTGCTGGCTGAATTCACTTTTGCAAGCCTATTTTGTTTAGTTTATTTATCAAAAAGCGAAGAAGAAATGTTCGTTTGGTAATAAATATCAATTGGAATATACGTAAAAATTTTATTTAAATATGCATTTCTCCAAGAGTACTTTGCCTCCATTTATTTAGGAAATTTACTTATAGCTGGGTCCATCACCAGCACTCGATTTGCTTAAAGCCTTCTCAAGTATCGTTATAGCAATTTTCAAATCATTACCACTGAGATTTTGTGGGGCACCAACAGCGGACGTCTAAAATAAATAAAATATGAAAGCAATATTTATGTTCATATATAAGAATTTTCAACTGAAACCACAAATTTTATAATGTTTACCTCATTTGGCAATGAAAAGAAGGCGTATATGGCACAAATAGTTAAAAGAGAAAACTTCAAATTCAGCATTACTTTTGTTAATATACGTCGTGCTTAAGCAAAGAAAATAATACAAATGCGGTTTATTAAAGACACGACTAGCTTTTTATAGCAGCTTTAGTAAATAAATATCACTACACAACTCATGACATTACAAACAAATGTAAAAATTGTTAAATAAATACAAACGTGGCTTAACTCGGTATATTAATATTTCTGCTAATAGAAGTTAAAAAAAATTGTCCGTAATATTGATACTATTATAATTGAGTTGAGAGTTAATTTAGATAAATTCAAGTTTAAGGTTGTGTTCAAAAAAATGAAAGAGAGCTAAAGGTGATCCCAAAAATCGAATGTGAGAAGTGTTTCGACTATTGGAAGAAGCGCTGACATAAGTTCATCATATCGAATGGAAACTATTTTAAAAGCGTTAATGTAGACGAATGAATAATTAATTTCTTCGAAACATAAAAATTCCCGTTATTTTTTTAACAAACCTCACTTTTTAATAATAACATACTTTAGTTGCTATCTAACTAGATATACATAAATAGCCGATTCAAAAGTGTAGAAACCGGCAGCAAAACTTTAATCATTGACTATTCCACATTTTCGCAAGCCGAAAAATTTTAATTATAAAATTAATAGCATTAACTGCCTATTCCTCCATCCCTTTGTTTCGCCTTTGGCGACGGAATGCCTCAAAGGAAATTATTTGGTTTACACTTAGTAATGCGTTTGCTTTGACACCATCAATTATAATTTTCTGTTCATACAAATTAATTGCGCGTTTGTAATTAAACGCGTGAATGCGCACTTTATAACGGGATCAAAAGGAATTTGCGCCAGGCATTTAAGCCAACAGTAATTTATGCGAAATGGACATACATATTTGACTGTGGATATTTTAAAAATTCGAACACGTAGAGAATTATTGTATATATAATAAGTAAGGAAGAGCTAAGTTCGGTTCTGACCGAACATTTTATAATCTCGCAATTTATATTTATTCATTTAATTTTATTATATTCGTGGTATACATATATGGTATGAAGTCCATTGAAAGTTGGAAACCCTAATATTAGGTATATGACTAAGTGAAGTTATGACCGGATTTCACCTATTTTTTGCAGAGAGACATATTATTTGAAGAAGATATTTCCTACAAATTTACCTATATTTGCGGTAAAAAAAAATGATTAGAAGCACTGTGGTCCTCATGTTCGATATATGGCTTTGAAAACTGAAATTGGTCAATTAGTTTTGGAGATATGGTCTTTGACTCATAAGTGGGCGAAGCCACGCCCATTTCAAATTATGTAAACCAATTTGAATGCAGCCCTTTGGGTTTGCTTAATATAGCTTTAGTGGTTTACAAGATATGTACAAAAACTTATTTGGAGGCGGGGCCACGCCTACTTCCCCAAAAAAATTACATCCGGATATGCCCCTTACTAGTGCGATCCTTTGTACGAACTTTTACTTTTATAGCTTTATTTATGACTTAGTTATGGTACTTTATATATTTTCGGTTTTCGCCAGTTTGTGGGCGTGGCAGTGGTCTGATTTCGCTAAGAGTGCTAAGGAATATGTCTATCTAGTTTCATTAGGATATCTCAATTTTTACTCAAGTTATCGCTTGCACGGACAGACGGACGGACAGACATCCGGATTTCAACTCCATTCGTCATGCTGATCATTTATATATATATATATGACTCTATATCTAACTCTTTTAGTTCAAGGTGACACAAACAACCGTTATGTAAACAAAACTATAATACTCTCTTAGCAACTTTGTTGCGAGAGTATAAAAATTTCATTAAAGTTTTCACAGGCGGAAGTCTTCGTACTAGTATTTAAATGTATATTTGTACACGTATGTATATATAGGCATTATTTTGCAGACAAAATTGAAATAATTAAGCACAGCTGAGACTAAATTGTTGTATAATTATAAAGTTTTTTGTTTTAATATTAGCTCAAAAAGCACACCCTATACTTAATTGCTTATAATTGTACAGCATAAAAATTAATTTCTCAACAGAAAATGGAAAATATTAAATACTAATTGAGTACGCCCTTGGTGATTAGTAATTTCCACCAAAAGTTTGTGAACTAGACATATATGTATATGTATTTGTATTAAAGTGTTCCAATATATTCCGGGAAATATGACATGAATTGCTATAGTAAATTTTATAAATAATATTTATCGTACATAAACACGTGTATCTAAGGCATAAAATTATCTTCGACAGACATGTGTGCAATATTAGTTTAACAAATTATAAATGTTTATACATATATGTATGTAATATAATAGTAAATTTATTCTATTTGTCCTGCTTTAGTTGTTAGAGTGAAAGTGAAAATTGCTTTTTGTCAAATAAATAACAATATTGTCGTCTGTGTTGTCGCTATCTAGGAATACTTATACAACAACAATTCAGTTATTAATGTGGATAGCATAGAAAAAGTTTGCAGACGTTATACATATATATTTATATGGGTATAAATATAAAGTTGTATTGCCACTCTCTCTCTTCTGACTAAAATAGCCATTAAGCTTATCAGCCTAATTGAAGGAGATAATTGAATTGTATGTGCATATGTGTGCTGCATAAAGGTTTTGCAAATAAAATGTTTGATCCATTTCACTTGATTGACAGCTTACTTAATACATTTTATTTCACTAACTCAGCCTGCTGTAAAGTATTTATTTCGATACAAGCTTAGTTAACGAATTTTCTTACAAATAAAATTATTTGATTTGGCATTATTTCCATAAAGATAATACATAAATCTACCAAAAAATAAGTAGTAGACAACATCTACTAGTAAAAATAGTATTATAGTAGGAGTTGTATGGAATTATTTGTATCAAATTAAGTTTACGTATACGCACTGGTGTACCAAGTATAACAATTAGGAGTCAGAGTATAGTTTGTATGTTTGATATATGGCGACAATTGGCTGAGTTGAATAAACTTTTGCTGCCACTTGTTTGACGCCGAGATTTTACGACCAACTTTCATATCCGTTTGTCTATTTCCACATTTGTTAGTGCTTTGTTTTATTCCATGCCGGAAATTGTTTGAATTGCTTTTCACCCACATCCTTACATTTTATACATATTAATAATATGAATATATTAAGCCCCTAGTTATTACTATTCCGCTCTTCAGTTTCAGTTTCAGCATATTTAAGGAGACACTTGTATTTTTGAAAAATTTAAATTCAGAACAATGAAGAGCACTTCACTTCGGTTTATTTTATTTTAAGGAACGATAGAGCGCTCTCTCTTGTGTGTTGGCTATTTTATGTTTACTTCTTTAACTTTCAATTTAAATACATATAATAATATTTTGAGCATTTTGAGTGTTGTCCACTCAAATTTTTTGCTGAAAAGCAACACTTTTGTAAAAAATATCATTTGTATGGTGAATTGCTCGAACGATTATATGTAGATATTGGTGATGGGCAACCACAAAAGCGTATGGAATGCATAGAATTGTAGCTTTTGTGACAAATAGCACTCAAGTTGGAGAAAAATGTAAAAATTCTTTGAATTTCGTTTCAACCAAAAACTATTTTCTTTTATGTGGTCCCATACATGCATATTCATCAATGTTTTCTTTGTTCGTCTATGCGTACAAAAAATTTGAAATATTCACAGTTTACGGTAGAAGAAGAATTGCTGAAAATTCCAACCAACGGTAAAAACTTTATAGAAATCATTTCAATTAAACTTGCAACTATCAGTTTACTGTGTGTGGGCGATGTGTCGCTATACTATTCACCCATACAACCTAAAAAGCTTATAGCATTGAATTTTATTTGACTTCACTTGCAGCAGGTGACTGGCGTGAGTGTGCAAGAGATAGCGACATATACGTACAAATATATTCGTATACATTTTTGTCAGCTCCTATATATATATTCCTATATATCCTTGACTGTATTTAAGCATATGGTTATTAGTAGAATGAGGTAGAACAAAATAATTTAAGTAATTTACAATTACGTAGATATGTCTTCTCATGTCAATCTTAGCCCATCGTGTCTACTTAACGTATCTAATAAAATATTATCAATATATATTCATATGTTTATGGTTTATACCATCATATACATATGTACATATGTTCTACATATAAAAGTATTTCTCACATTACCTGTTTGTCTTATATATATATTCTCGCATATCTATAAGTACATATATTATTTATATATTTTGGCAGTAACACCTGTCCAAGAATATGCGAGTACTTAAGCACGCACGATATTACATTATTTGTGAAAGTCTTAAAAGGATTTAGTAGCAATTCAAATAGCTTTACTCGCCTAGCAACATACCTTAATTCAGAAATGTTACAAGTGCTCGTTTGTGTTTTCAAATAAATAGAAATGTTGGATGAAGTTTAAGTGCCGCGAAGTGAGTTTTGTGAATGCACAATGGGACAGAATGCGTCTTTTTTGGCATAAACTCTAAAAACTTACTCAGTGCCTTGAAATTCGGTACAGATACTAAACAACGCATATAAATATGAAAAATAAAAAATAAAACCGATGACACACCCCCTATCCCCAAAAGAGGCAGCTCCCTTATAAAATCAAAGCTTAATTTCAAAAAAATACATTAATAATTGATTGATTTTGCTTTAACTTCATTCCATATCTTCATTTACATCTAAATCAATTGAATAATCATTAAATATATCGAAATCTGCCATTTCGTCATCATCAGAAAGTCTATCTTCATCTTCATCAGTTGGTGCTTCTGGTGTAATTGCAATTTCCGGAGCTTCCAAAAGTGCCACCACTTCTTGCGGGAGCATTTTTTTAATTTGTTTATTTTCTCTTTTGTTGATGTGCAAACTTGATATAAGAGGATCTGAGGAATCCATAGATCTATGAAAAACATCGGACAAATTATATGCTCTGCCACTTTTTCTGGCATGTGCATTTCTATCCTTCTTATAGATCTTATTTCGAGCCTCGGCCGCATTTTCTCAAAGACAACCGACTACTGAAGCTCTTATTATCTCTGCACCATGGACTAATATTTTGTGGACGGTTGCTAACAAAGGAAACCAAGAGTACTTTTCCATATATAGTAAAGCAGTTTTACTACAAAAAATTTTCCAATAAGAAATTTAACGCTTCAGCAGGAGTGAGTTGAAGTGGTTCATTGAAGCGAAGTTTTTTCCTAATTTCACTTGCTCTTGAAGATGATGATGAGCATTCCTTTAAAACATACGCCATGTCGCTTTTATTTGATTTTTTTTGCTGTAACTGCAGCAGCATGAACAAGAAGTTGGGTGTTGTGCTCCCGCTCTGTTGATAGTTCAAAGGCCAATTTACGTTTCAAACGTTGACTACCTTCATCATAATTTAAATGTGGACGTCCTAGTTTGCAGGCAGAAGCACTCTTCCAATCTTTGTTTTCAACTACCAATGTCATTTTCGACGCAAGCCATTCAGAATGTTTTTCTTTGAATCTGCTCAACAGTCTGTTGCAATTTGGTAAATGCTTTCTAATAAAGCTACAAAAATTTACAACTTTCTTCTTTATTTCTTTGTTTTTGTCTTCTTTTAACGTGTCTCCATTAATTTTTTTATAAATGTAGTTCAAAATACTGTCATCTTTTCGATCATTTGACTCCCATATTTGCAGCAATTCTTCATGGGAGAATTCATATTTTTCTTAAAAAAACCAATTTTCGAAAAAACGAGCAAAAATTAGCAAATAATTTGTATAACACATTTAAGAAGACATAATCACAATACATTTGGAACAGGTTTTGAGCAGAAGACAGCGGAAGCCAAGAAGTTCTACTTCACGGAACACAAATATTTGTTAATTTATATGGAAGTATGAATATAGAAGTATGAATACACAACAGACAATTACACACACATTTTCTTTTTACAATATGCATTTACATACCTTGTCGATTGATTTCCATGATTTAAAAATAAAGTTTTTGGTTCACTTGAAATTTTACAGCCGATTTACTTGCAAGCTTTAAATTGCATGTATCAAAACATAAACAAGCAGTTACAATCAGCTGACTTTGAAAGCGCGCCAAAAATGTAGAGATGCGAACAGGCTGTTTTATTGTTACTTTTAGATATATATGGATAATCTACTAATAGAAAAATAACTTACTTTACAGGAATAGATATATAAAAATTTTGACTTTATGCCAAAAAAATGGCGTTCTGTCCCATTGTGGAATGGTTGAAAGCTTTGCTGCGAAGGGTCTTAACAAATTTTATATGATTTATTTATACCTTTTTATGTCGGATAAGAATAATTTGCATAGAAATCGAGTTTGTCTGAGAAGATTAAAAAGTTTAAGAAGTTGTATGCGCAAAAGAATGCGGAATGATATTTGCTAATTCAACATGTGGTGTATAAACAAACATTCTTATATATCCTACTTTAAGTGGATACTTATAAATTAAATCTATATCATCCATTACTTATGAAAACATTGAATCACCATTACAGAAAATGATGAAGTCATAAGCATCTATTTCGGCATGAGCTACGCACTTTTTATGCATTCTATATGTCAAACTTTGGTGAGTAGCTTATTGTGTGTATGTGTCTTCATAACATTACATATAAAATGAGTTTTTTTTCTTTATTTTTTTTTTTCTCTAATTAAAAATGTTTTATGAAACCTTATTTCTGCTTATTAACGAAACGTGGAAAATATAAGCGAACTCTCGTATGTTATTACATATAAATTCAAAGCATTAGCCAGTTAAGAGGTTAATGTGGCTTTAATGCTAAAACTCATAATGAAATCAAATAATTTGGGGTTTGTCCCCAAAATGCGGATAGAAAAGAAAGAGGGAGTACCATGATTTGAGTATTTTCTACTTTGTGTGTAAATATTCAATAATTCATCAATTTATGACGGCAAAAAGGTTACCATCAAACCATATTGTAAAGATGGTCCTAAAAAGTTTATCTCATCGATCACACATACATCACAAATATTACATGTTCGTAATACTTAATTATAGATATAATAATGAAGAAATGCAAGGATATTGGAAGTCCTGAAAAATATTTCATAGTAGAGGACATTCATTTATATACATTTCGGAGCACAAGCTATATACTCGTATATATAAGCAAATATATATTTTCATATGTGGTGTATATATGAAAATTCAAGTTGTCTGTTAGTGTATGATATCTGGCGCCTAAAATACATGCTTAAACGGCAATCATGTGCGAAAATTTAGTGTTATTAAACACACACACTGGACCGCTTGATGGGCCATAGATACACATGCGCTTCCTTCCAATGACGACATTAACACATGATGATAATATACTCGTACCAGCCAACTCTCCATCATTATTATTTCATAACATCACAGTATCTAATTAAATTCGAAAATTTTAGGTTATTACAAAATAATTGCATTCATAACACACACATATATGCACATACGAGTAGATAAGTGTGCATAGTTCGCCCGTGTTGTTATGCTAATCTGAGCTATGTACCATCATATCCACGAGCAATCAGTTTTCGTAGACTTTATTAAGTAGGTTAAACATCTTGAAATCTCGTGTCAAGTACTCGTTTGTTAGAAAAGGTTGCACTTGACTTTTTCAGCAGTCTGTGCGGTTGGTTTAGTTAATTAATTTTGCTACAAAGTATATTTACATAACTCTTGTCTTGTGACTTTTAATGGTAAATTAATGTATTTTGTTATTGGCATTCCAGTCTATGTTTATCACAGCCAAACTTACTTATTTATTTTAATATTAAAGACTTTAGGTCTACCGTTTAATTAGAAAATTATTGTCTTAAATCATTATATATTATATATACGAGTATGTACATATAGAAAGTCTTTAAGTATATAAGTATTATTATTTTGTATTTCAGATATGCAGAGACGTTATGTTATTATATCTATAATGAAAATTCTTGAACTGAATAACAAAAATTTCTGCCATTTATGAATTCGTAAATCTATACTAATATTATAAAGCTGAAGAGTTTGTTTGTTTGTTTGTTTGAACGCGCTAATCTCCGAAACTACTGGTTCGAATTGAATAATTCTTTTTGGGTTGGATAGTCCATTTATCGAGGAAGGCTATATAGCATCACGCTGCGACCAATAGGAGCGAAGAAACAGTGGTAAATGTGTAAAAAACGAGGAAATTATTTATCTTTGAGCAACACCAAAAGCTCCGTCATGATTGGCAAGGACCTCTCTGAGCCGTTCGATACCAAATGAGGTTTCAGACAAGGTGACTCGCTATCGTATGACTTCTTTAACCTGATGCTGTAAAAAATAGTTCGAGCCGCAGAGCTAAACAGAGAAGGTACAATTTTTTATAAAAGTGTACAGCTACTGGCGTACGCCGATGATATCGATATCATTGGAAACAACACCCGCGCCGTTAGTTCTGCTTTTTCCAGACTGGATAAGGAAGCGAAGCGTATGGGTCTGGTGGTGAACGAGGACAAGACGAAATATCTCCTGTCATCAAGCAAACAGTCAGCGCATTCGCGTCTTGGCTCCCACGTCACTGTTGACAGTCATAACTTTGAAGTTGTAGATAATTTCGTATACCTAGGAACCAGCATTAACACCGATAATAATGCCAGCCTTGAAATCCAACGCAGAATCGCAACGCAACGCAGAACAAAAACTAAACTCTGCAAGTCCCTCATCATTCCCGTCCTACGTTATGGTGAGGAAGCGTGGACGGTGTCAACATCCGATGAGACGGCACTAGGAGTTTTCGAGAGAAAGGTTTTGCGGAAGATTTATGGCCCCTTAAACATTGGCAACGGCGAATACCGCAGGAGATGAAATGATGAGCTGTATGTGTTGGTCGACGACATAGACATAGTCCAGCGAATAAAAAGACAGCGGCTGCGCTGGCTAGGTCATGTTGTTCGAATGGACGAAAGTGCCCCAGCTCTGAAAGTTTTTGATGCAGTGCCCGCTGGTGGAAGCCGAGGAAGAGGGAGACCTCCACTCCGATGGAAGGACCATTTGGAGAAGAACCTGTCTTCACTTGGTATTACCAATTGGCGCCAAACTAGCAAAAGGAGAGATGCGTGGCGCGCTGTTGTGGACTCGGCTATAACCGCGTTAGCGATTTCTATGCCAGTCAAGAAGAAGATGGAATATATTTGGTTTTTGCTGGATATGATGATATTTTATATACAGTTATTATATAGTTTATGATGATATTATATATATATATATATGTATATATCTTTTATACATTTTGTATATATTTTATAGTAATAAAGAGGAATGATTTGTATCTATGTTCGTAATGAATAAACTCAAAAACTCCTGTGTCGGCTTCAAAAATTCTTTCACCATTGGAAATCCACATTCACCCCGAGTAACATAGGCTATATTTGTTGCTAGAATCTCAACTACCTGGAAATAGTTCCCACGTGAGGGCAACAAAAAGACTCCGTGATGGAGAATCTTAACCTGAAACTGAAAATCGTATTGCAAGTCATTCTCTTCGTTTCGCAATGGCGTAAAAGAGTGTCGAGTAACGAGTGCTCGCAGCTGCTTGCGTGTGTAGGGGCTTGAAGAACAAAATATTAGAAATATACAAGCTCACAATAGGGAGTCGAACTCTGTTCGTTCCCAACGCCTTCAAAATCAGAGAGAAAAACAATGGTCATCAAAGCCTATAGGTCATAATCAAATTTTAGCTCATTGCAAATAAAATATAATTTGATGTTCGAATTTTCCTAATTTTTTTTAACCCACGCATGAAACTGCAAAGTACAAACATATGTATCGGAGAGTATGTATAAGTGTGTAAAAACTTATAACTTTTGAAATGTTTGATTAAGCCCGTGCGAAGCCGGAGTGGTCTGCTTGTAGAAATATAAATGGGGATAACATGTCGTTTGAGTAACATTCATAATGCATACATTTTCCGTTATTTTTCTCAAACTTTCGAACGCACTGCGAGATAATTATCTAATTGTGCACAATTGTTATACGCCCTTGAAACACTTGCATTAAATCTAGATTAAATTACATCACATCTTATAGCACAGAGAGCCAGCCAGAGCTGTGATCACCGTTCATTTTATTTGCATTTAGTAAATAAATCGTTTACAATTAGAAATACGACACAAAATGACATAAGCAATCCAGCAATAGTGCCGCTAACTGATTAAAGTGTTCACGGTCCAACGAGTACAACGGTCAGCCGTCAGACGCTAGAGAGTCGTCAACAAATTAGAATCACAACGTTCAAATTAATCTCTCTGCTTTGTTTTATTGCTGTTATAATTGAGATTTATCAAGCCTTTTTGTATACCAAACGTGCGGTGTATCTTGTGACGGATGGCGGTAGTATGGTTGCACATTGCGTATAAGTAATTACGGACTACTAATTAATTGCGTTTGCTTGTACTCTTAGAACTCAGTGAAAACTGAAAACTTTTCATGAAGATAATTATTTTAGGTAAAAAATATAATATTGATTCCTTTAAAATTTATGGAAGGAAATTTGTATGAAATATGACTTCTATTGCCCATTCAAGAGTTCGAGTTATGGAGAACTTCGAGTTATAGAAGTTTGAGTTATGGATGCAAATTTATATGAAATTTGATTTCTACACGCTATTGCCAATTCAAAAGTTCGAGTTATGGAGGTCTTCGACTTATAGAAGTTCGAGTTATGGAAGTTCCACTGTATATGTAAATTATACGCACGCCAAAGTATAAGCAAAGATATAAAGAAGTATCCTTTTATATTAATATATATGCGTGTATGATAAGTGGCGACGTGTGAGCATTTGCAGTGAAAGTATTAAAAATATTTAATAGGAATTCTAACAGATTCACTCGCTTGGCAATATATCTTATGTATGCTTCGGATTTTTCATCTAAATAGAAATTTTGGAATGTAGATGCAATGAAGAGAGGTTTGTGAATGGTTGAATATATTACAGCGGAATTCTTAATAAATTCAACATGATTTATTTCTACCTTTTTATTGCGACCAAGAATAATTTGCATAGAAATCGTATTCGCTGAAAGGTTGAATGCGATTGAATGAAATAAATCCGAAAAGTGTGGAAAATAAATATATGATATGTGTTAATTCAACATATAAATGATTTCATTTTTATGTAACCTACTTGAATGTGCTGAAATTCTTTGTTATTTTTCTTAATAAAGCTTCAGTCTTCCTTAAAAAGGCCTTGAAATGTAGAATGAATTATTCACAATGACCAAAGCCGAATAGTCAAATAGTTTTAGTTGAAATGACACTTGAAAAATGATGAGAGTCAAGTTTTGTGAATTTGCACATTCAGTGGCATGAGCGTAAAAGCGTGAAAGGTTATGTACCTGTTCTATCACGGGAAATAAAGTTATTTTCTTACATAGATTTATCAATGTCAAAATTTGGATAATAAAGCGGCTAAAAATAATTAAAAATATAATAAACTTCAAGAAGATTTTGAATAATATGAGTATTGAAATTTCATATGCTAAATGTTTTGCATATGTTCGGCTATTTTTGAAATGTTTCGTACTGTAATAGCTCTGCAAATATGTATTTTAAACACTTACAAAACTAACATTATAGTTTTCTAAATATTTTAAATATAATCATTTTATTCAAAGGTTCATTTCTTTAACTGTTTTAGGTGAATGAACTGAAGACACTTACCCTACCCTACAGATACATACTCGTATGTATTCATACAAGTGCTGTAGGACTGAATCAATAATGGACAGATATTTAAAAATGCCACGTGCCAAACATAAATAATACCAACAACTGAGAGAAAGGGAGATTTCATTGGAAAGCCGCGAGTGCTGTGTGTATAGCGCAATGTTCGATGAGTGACGGATGACTATTCAATGCTTTCGCCTGTGTTGGCTATTGTTCATTCCTTGAAGTGTAACGCTTGCCATTCCAATAAGCTACTAAAGCATTTAATCAAACATAAAAACCGATTGAAAAGTACTGTATAAACTTATTAAGTTATTTAATTATAAACTTCGAAATTGAATTTCAATTGAATATTTTCTTCGGAATATCACAAAGGATGCTGGCACGAGTAAATAGTAAACTTGTTACATTTGTAAACATGCATGCACGAGTACACTTGTTTTGAAAACTTTTGATTAAATTTGAGCTGCTGAACTAGCCATCATAATTGATGGTTTGCTTAAATGACTTAATGATTATACATTATAAGTTTATTAGGAAGTACGTACAGTTCAATATAAGAGTTGCTTACCATCCCTTATATTGCACAAAAGAGGTCAAATCGGTAATAAGCTTGCGTTCCATGTAAATACGGTAAATGTAAAGCAATGCTTAATGGTAAAACAAGGTAAAATTAAAGCAAATACCGACATATGAGCAAAGCACTTCAACACAAACGCAAACGCGCACAAGCTTATACATATATTTTACCTACATAAGTGCAAATACTCGTACGCATACTGACATCACTGTTATTAGCTCTTAAGTCTGCACTAATTGAATGTGTGCGAGAATTTCCAGTTCGAACACTTCGATTGTTTCCTGCTGTGTCTATGAGAGTACAACAGACTTCAATTTGTAGTGAAGCATATATCATGGTATAGTTACTCAGTCACTTTGACTTAGAGTGTATATGTGGGCAGATATACCTATGTCCATATGTAAGTATGTATCTGTGTATATAATATACCGAAAGCACTAAGCTTGTGTATGCTTTACTGCAATATTATCTCGTTGGATTTGTGCGTAGGTTGTTCAAAAATACCGCCTCACATCATTAATACTTGTGATGTAGTAATGCAGTGTTAGTAAGTAAATATTCATTAAATTGTCACGTATACACCCTGGTGGACCATCTGAAATGTGTTGAAAATTATTATTAATTATATACCAGACAGCAGTGGTCATTAATTATTTCAAGTTAATTCTTCTGTGCTATTTACTGTTGAAATACATTACAATATGTTTGAGGAAAAGTGATGACATGAAGGAATTAAAACGAAATTGAAAAAAGAAAATTTAAACAAAGGCATTTACGAGGAGTAGATGGAAGTATTAATATACAAAATAAAAAAGTTAAAGAAAAGCAAGAATGGCATACAAATTTAATTTTTTTTATTGATGCTTTACTTGTGTTCTTTGCACTTTTTGTCATTTACGATACAGACGAAGAAGAAACTTAATACAGATTTAACTTAAATGGGCAGTAGAAGGAAGATGTAACGAGTGACTGGTTTCAAATTTACTACACTTTTTGCACAGTAGACATTTTACGATTATTTTTTCACTTTTACTAATTCGTTTATCTTTTTATGACTTTGTGTTTTGTCTGTAAGTCGCAAAATTTGTTTCGGTACTATATTTATACCCTGAACAGACAGGGTATATTAAGTTTGTCACGATGTTTGTAACACCCAGAAGGAAGCGGAGGCCATATAAAGTATATATATAAATGGTCAGTATGTTGAACTAAGTCGATTTAGCCATGTCCGTCTGTCTGTCCGTCCGTCCGTCTGTATGTCCGTATATATACGACTAGTCCTTCAGTTTTTAAGATATCGTTTTGAAATTTTGCAGATGTTATTTTCTCTTCAATAAGCTGCTCATTTGTCGGAACTGCCGATATCGGACCACTATATCATATAGCTGCCATACAAACTGAACAATCGTAATCAAGGGCTTGTATGGAAAACTTCCGCATTTTACTACATATCTTCACGAAATTTGGTGTGAGTTATTGTTTGTAAACAATTTAATCACCGAAAAAATTGTTAAGATCGGTTCACTATAGCATATGGCTGCCAGTAGAGTAAGTTTTTTACCTACTTTTTCTTACGTCTTTAGATTTGCTTAAACACATAGTTACTAAAAGAAATGGACCTGTGAAGGGTATATTAGCTGCGGTACAGCCGAAGTTAACGTCTTTTCTTGTTTTTATTATTATCAAAATCATTAAAGGCCAGTCGGCGATGGTGTGTTTTATTTGAATTTTGTTTTTAGCAGTTTTGTAAATATTCTCGGCGGACTTATATTCGCATTATATTGTTCTAACTTTCACAATGACAGAAGTTAACAGCAAAACTTTTTCACCGACATTTGCTTTTAATGAAACAAAGAACAGTTATGAATTTCAGTGTTGAAAACTTTTTCATTTTGTTGGCAAGTAAAAGTATATATGTATAGCTACATATATAGGTACATAAGTATAGGAGTACAATAAGAATGTAACTTGTTATACATGAAGTTAAAACCAAAGTAGTTGTTTTCTGCTGACTTGTACTATTATGTACAAGCTCATCACACGCATAGTTTTCTAATTCTCTAATAAATTAAATTAAATCCCTCGCTAAAACTAAGCATTGACATTAGCAGCACTTAATTAAATGACGAATTTACACCATTAACTAATTAAATAGAACTTGTGCAACGTAGAAGATAACAATTTGAGTGCAAAGAACATAAATTGATGGCAACCCGTGAACTTTTAAAGTGTTCACTTGTCGAACAGCCTGTGTGGATACTTATTATTCACATTTCCTCTACTCTCACTTTGCTTTCATTGTGCAATTATAGAAATATAAATCATTTTCTGCTTGCCGGCTTTAATAAAGAAATTAAAAAACAAGTAAGGAAGGGCTAAGTTCGGACCGAATTTATGTATTTAAATTTATTAATACAGTAAAAGCTCTTTATTAGCGGGGTATATGTTCCATAAATATGCCACGAATACAGAATCCGTGAATACGAGATGGTAATTTATATGGGATTATAGGAGTAATGTTCCTAGGTGACAAAAAAAAAACAAATAGGTATACAAAAAAATGATTTAATTGAAGTTTTTGAACATTTTAATTAATTATCTTAAGGCATAGACAATGGTTTGAAGAATTTTGTAATTTTTTCTTGCTTAGCAGTTTTCAAAAACTCCTTCAATTCAGAGTGTGTATCAGCACAGCAGTCGCATTTGCAATTTGTCTTTTAAAAATTAGACTTCGTTCCATAGACGGATCAATGTTCATAAAGAAATCGCAGAGCTCATTTGCCATTTCTTTAACCTTCACTAAGATTTTTCAAATTGAATGTTACGTTTCCAGTGCTTGTTGAAGCCTCTTCTTCAATAGGTTGTGAATTGAACATGTCCTCCAAGTCGGTTTCAGTCAAAAAAATTAAAAAAAATTATTAAAAAAGTGAAGAGTTTATTGGTTACATTTAATTTAAAGTGTTTTTTGAAAGTTTCCTAAAAAATGGGTAAGAACAAGAGTTCAGTTCCATGTGAGCCCCTTCTATTACCAAAAGATCAAAAGTATTGCGAAAATAGTGGAATATTTAAAATTTTCTTGTAATAAGATCTATTTTACTTTTTTATTAGTCCATTTGACAAGAATATTGGGTTGGATACCTATTTGAATAATTTTATTATTATGTATGAACTTATTAGGTCCGCGAATAAAAACATTTTTAGTCGCAAATATAGAAATTTAGTCTCATTTTTTTTAATCCGCGAATAGTGAAAACGCGAATAAAGGAAGTGCGAATAAGGAGCTTTTACTGTATAACAAACAATTTGACTCTCATATTCCGCATATATATGGTATTGTATGTCCATTGAAAGTTTGAAAACCCTAATATTAAGAGTATGGGAGATAGTTGAAGTTATGACCCGATTTCACTCATTGTTGGCACGAAGACATATTATTAGAAGAAACATATTCCCTCAAAATTTCTTCAAAATATCGGAGAGACTTAACTACAATTTCGGTCTTGAAAACTTATGGACCAATTTCGACGATTTTTAGAAGGGCGATGCCACTCATTAAATACAGTAGTTTTGCAAAGTTCTGTGCCGATATTTTCACTAGTACTAACTTTATATATTGTAAAGTACACAATTCAGACCGACCTCAGAGTTCTGGTATATGGAAAGTAGGCGTGGTTGTGAACCGATTTGAACTATTTTCACAACATATCATTGGGAAGTTAGGAAGATATTATTCACCGAATTTCATTGAAATTGGTCGAGTAGTTTCGGAGATATGGTTTTTGACCCATAAGGGGGCGGAACCACGCCCATTTAAAATTTTGTATACTATTTTGATAATCCAATTTAACGTTTCTGGTGGTTTACCTTACTGAATTAAAACTTTTTAGTAGTTTTCAACATAACCTTTGTATGGGAGGCGGGCGTTGTTATAATCCGATTTCCTCCATTTAACCGACCGTATAAGGAAGTACCTAAAAGAAACGACTATAGAAAGTTTTCTTGATATAGCTTTAGTAGTTTGCGAGATATGTACAAGAAACTTAGTAGGGGCGGGGCCACGCCCACTTCCCCAAAAAAATTACATCCACATATGCCCCTTCATAATGCGATCCTTCATACGAAATTTTACTTCAATAGCTTATTTTATGGCTGAGTTACAGTTTTTTATATGTTTTCGGTTAGTGCCATTTTGTGGGCGTGGCAGTGATCCGATTACGCCCATCTTCGAACAAGATATCTTAATTTTTACTCAAGTTACAGCTTGCACGGACGGACGGACAGACAGACATTCGGATTTGAACTCCACTCTTCACCCTGATCATTTTGATATATAACCCTATATCTAACTCGTTTAGTTTTAGGACTTACAACCAACCGTTATGTGGACAAAACTATAATACTCTCGTAGTAACTTTGTTGCTAGCAACTTTCTTGCGAGAGTATAAATATACATAACTATTTTTCTTTCAAAAACCCTCATATCCGAAAATATTTATGAAATAGAAGCATAGATGTTACAAAAGCTTATTTAACTTTGATAAGTGGGTCTTGACATTGTAGGTGATCACATGGTAAACAATAAATTAATATTGATAGTGTATAAATGTATTTTTTGTAACGTTTCATGAACATGACATTTATATTAACATGAAAAGGTTAACGCAGAAGAGTTGATCCTTGAAAGCCCTTTTAGAAATGTACTACAATTTAAAAATTTGGTTAATATTGATAAAGCTGCTGCCAGATTTCTGACGCCTCATATTCAAGCTCAAATGTGAACAACTTAAGGAAATTGGCTATTACTAAACACACACTGGAATGCTTAATGAGCCATTGATGTGTAACTCGTGCGTTCTACTTTGTTGTCTTTCATGAAATACATTAAAACTATTAACGCATAATGCAAATATACATATTCGTCTATCCCTCTATCTAGTGATATGAGAGTATCTAATGAAATGTGTATCATTACAAAGTAATTGCATTACACACATTATATGGAAGTATATAACTAAGTGCGCACAGTTAGTTTTGGCTGTCATATAAACCAGCATTCAATTTTCGTAGACTCTATTAAGTCTTTTGAACATCTTGAAATATGTATCTTGTCAAGTACTCGAGTGTTAAAGAAGATTGCACTTGACTTTTTCAGCAGTCTGCGCGTGTAACTTGCTTAATTAATTTTGTTACAAAGTCTATTGAATTAATAATGCTCTTGTCATGCGACTTTTAAAAGTAAACTTATGTATTTTGTTGTTCATACTGATTCATATATATGTACGAGTATATCAACATTATACATATTTATTTACTCTAATATTCAAGACTTCAATATAACGTGGAATTCAATTTAAGGCAAAAAGCTGGATCAAATGCTTAACGATTTTTCTTGTACACCACTCATGACAAACACATACATACATACATATTTATACATGTATGTTTAGTGTAAACACAAGGGTCAAAATAAAAATCAAGCAGAGCTCCTAAGTAGATTTTTTCAGCCCATTTACGTTTTAACAACCCTGAGGTAAATAAATTGAGTGTGTTTAGCTCGTCATGTGTATGAGTGTTAGTGTTATCAATCAAATGTCAAGTGTAAGAAAACTTTTAACTTTAAAAGCCAAACATCAAACAAATAAAATGTCGAAAACTTTTAATAATAAATATTAAATTAAAAGGCAGCCGTAACTGTTATCAAATGAAGAAATTGATATCATGACACTTGTTGTTTTTACTTTCTACACCTTGAGAAGTTATTCATATTTTTTTTAATTAAAACTGAATAGTTCTAAAATATCTCTGAAATTCAGAAGTTAAACAGAACCACCATTTTATAAAGTTTATAAATATTTACAATATAAAAGTACCAACTTGAATTTTACTGGCATCAAATAATTTGCTATGTGACACATGAACTTGTACGGATTTGTATACATATGTGTCTGTATATGCACATGTGGCTGAGTGTTTACACAGAAGTGTGTGCAAACGACATTTTGAAATTTCCAGAAATCACACATGGCAAGATGCTACACCTATAAACCAAGAGATTGTTGAAGACACTTTACTTATTTTCTCTGTCCCTTTTGAAATGGGTGAACTGAAAAAGAAGGCAGTAAAAAACCGGTTTTCAAAGCTCACCATTGTAAGCTATCAAAAGAAGTGCATATGGATGTTGAGATGTTTGTCTTGTTTATTTGTTTTGTAAAATCTCGAAGAGTAAACAACTTTGTATATAAATACATATATTATTTATATTTTCATATTTAATATTCAAATTTTGTGAGTATTGCTTAAGGGGCTATACCAGTATATAAATAATAAGATATATTTTCAGCTATATTTTAAGATTTTTTTTTTATAAAAATATTGAAAAACAACGGAGTTATGTGCTGTCTTGGGAGGTACCAAAAAAAAGTTTCCCAACTGTCATGATTCCGTCCGAATGAGTAGCTGAAACAAAAAAATTCAAAGAGTGTATTAAAGTTGAAGATATTTGCTATACAATGGCCTACGATTTTTGAAAAATATCAAAAATGAACAAAATGGCGTAGTTCTGAAAAAAATTTTCGTTTTTACGTAAAAAACTGGTCGTTTTCCGAATGCCAAATTGACAATTTTCAACAAATCAAAAAGATCGTAGGTTATTAAATATATTCAAGAACATTCAGTTTAAATTTGAAGTAGATCGGTCAATTTCTCGTTGAGTTATGATGTCAGCAGTTTTGACAAATGTCGTTTCGAGAAAAACGCGTTCAAAGTTACGACTATAGCGGCTTATGCCTGCGAGCGGTCGCTGTTTAGAACGCTGTCAATCAAAAACTGTTCAAGATACGACCTTATATTAAATATGGAATAAGCAAAAAATAAAAAAATGGTATAAAATGATATATAAATTTGCGAGCGAAAAGTGGTCAATCAAAAATTATAACAATTTATGAAAAAATTAAGAAGATAAAAGCTGATTTATAGGTAGAATATGATTTACATTACAGCGAAAGATAGAAGTGAGTTTTTTGAAAACTAATTTAATTTATTCATCGGCATGAAAACTAGACTAAACTGAACACATTTACTCAAATTATCATAATTGCTATTGTATTTACATACATGCATACGATGTAGATTGAATATTTCCTTTTGTTGTTGTGGCATATTCACAAACACTATCCCCAATAGTTGAGTAACACAAGTATCAATTCAAAAATATACTCATACATATATACTCATATATAATGACAGCTGATAGAATACAATGTGTAGTATCACAGTTGGGTGAAGAATAAGTCGAAATTGAACGCACATACTATATATATATATATATATATACATGTCAGTAATGTAATATAAGAGTAATACAACGCTCAACAGAAACGAAAGCCAATTGAATTTTACCCAATATTGAGTTCAGCAACCGAATCAATAACTAACAAATGGAGTTATCACAGCCTGAAGACATATTGTGTATGGTAAATGCATGAGATTTTTGTAAAAGTGAACCTATAGAATTTTTGTGTATCTTACACTTATTTAATGATGAGTCTATGTATATTCTATAAGCTGTTGCATTTTCTTGAAGCATTATTTATACCCTTACATACACATATATATTTTATTTATTCAGTATGGAACTGGAGAATTATATTTTATTCTGGATCCTTAACTACCGAAAAAAAAACTTACAAAAGAATATGTGAAAGTGTATAGTGCGCTTTAATAGATCACTTTGTAGTTGTATGAAAATTACAATTTATAGTTACTTATACCACCCGTGGCACATGGACTGAAAAAAATGGGTTTGTTCCGGATTAATATGAATATTTGCTTCATGTATATGTAGGTCTTAAAGTATGGGTTTGTAATTAATTTTGTAAATAATTAAAAAGTCTAATGGGAAAGTTGTTACATGAATTCACACTTGACAAAGAATTACGAACAAAATGCCTTCTAAAGTTTTATTATATACTAGCTGACACAGCGACGAAGTTTGTTCCGCCTTATAGGCTTATTGTGAAGATTTTTAATTTATCATTTCAGTTCATTTTTTTATTAGAATAATATAAAAAGTAAAGTTATTTAATAATTATTTATTAGTTATGTATTTTGGAGCATGGGTTGCACTCTCGTTAGACGACATTTTTAGCGTTAAATATAATCAACTTTCAAGGAATGATAATTTGTTAATATTTATAGCGAATGCAAGACCGGATCGGATATTGTAGAGATCATCGGGGCCTTCGAATGAGAGTTTCTTCATCCCCGAACATTACTTTGAGTATCATCGCACACATTGTTCATAACTTTTTTTTTACCACTGAACCAGACTTGGCTATTTAGCCCGAAAAACATACAAATTGATGGCTTTGGTAGAACTTCGGGTTAAGTTTAAAATTTGTAGATCCATACCTCAAAACAGCTATGAAGGGAAGCTCGTCATAATATCCAACAGATAAATATGCCTTAATTATAAATCATATCATATAAAGTATTAGTTATCACAAAAACGGTACTCACGGACTTTTTTTTAGATCATTAAAAGAGAAATAATTCTTTCATACATAACTTTTGTGTATCTTGAACCGCTTTCGCAGCGCAAGGAACGGAAGCCCTCAAAGATAAATAATTTCCTCCCTTTTTTACACATTTACCACTGTTTCTTCGCTCCTATTGTCGCAGCGTGATGCTATATAGCCTATAGCCTTCCTCGATAAATGGACTATCCAACACAAAAATAATTATTCAATTCGAACCAGTAGTTTCGGAGATTAGCGCGTTCAAACAAACAAACTCTTCAGCTTTATAATATTAGTATAGATTTACCTTATTATTTACTAGCTGACTCCGCAGTCGTTGCACTGCATCGATAAATGGACTATCCAACACAAAAATAATTATTCAATTCGAACCAGTAGTTTCGGAGATTAGCGCGTTCAAACAAACAAACTCTTCAGCTTTATAATATTAGTATAGATTTACCTTATTATTTACTAGCTGACTCCGCAGTCGTTGCACTGCATGAAATTATTTGTTTTGAAAACAAAGTTGAATTTGTATAGTGTTGGAAAACATTTATTTGCGATTTTTCTAAATATTTTTTCAATGTAACTCAGCTTAATAAACAACATTTTTTGTTTTCTGTTCCGGTTTTTCAACTCATGAATGAAATTTATGCTACACACCTCCAGCGACTGTCTTTGAGACCTGTTGATTGTCATCCCAAATGCAAGTCTCGTTGGAAACTGAATACGTTTGAACTGAAATGGCAAATCGTTGGAACTCAAAGAAATTCGTGGAATTAAGCATTCTGCCCCCTTGTAAGTCCCTTTAAAAAGTTCTTGCAACTATTACATTATTCGATAGTTGCTTGAAGATTGCGAAGCATAATAAATGACAAAGCATGATAATGACAAAGAATTTAGAAATTTCACTGGATAATTCATAGCTTCGTCTTCATTTTCAACATGATCGATCGATGTGTATGAACACAAATCTCCCGAAAGTTGACTTTAAGTCATATAGATTAAATCAACGACATCGGTATTTTTGGCATTTAAAAATCTGCGTGCACTCAACCAATCGTAGTTACGATAAATTTGGCTAATGTTCGGCTTGATTTCAAACCATTAGAAGTATTAACCAGAATTTGCCCAGTTCTTTGCAAATCTTCTGCGGTGCTTTCCTGTTGCAGGAACACCCGCATATTTATGGTCAATCATATGGTTTTCGCGTGCCGCCACAAGTACGATGACTTGAGACATGCGTTCAATTCCTCCGCCATTGTTGATTTCGAAATAACAGAATGTGTTTGTCAATAACAGTATCATTACGCCACCAAAGCGACGATTATTATTCCACAGATCTTTCATTGTTCTGTCAAGTGCTTCTAGAAAATTGTGCTCATCTCATATATGTTTCATAGATTTGCATGTTTAACTGAAGCTAGAGTGTCGTATGTGCCGTTCTTCCAACTTCAAGTAGCGTTGCTGCAATTCCAGTAGATGCGAGAGCCAACGTAATGGCATTTTGAGATCGTATTGTTGCCAAAATCAATGATATCAGAATCAATCAGGATTCCCAGTTCCACCGTGCGTATCAAGAAATAAAAGTCCACCATTTCCATCATGGACAGCCTTAATCAATTCATCATAGGTTGTCTTTTGCTGCTCATTAAATAATGGAACATTTCTTTACACAAGTTGTTCCAAAGTTATTCTGTCGTATGCACGATTCAGTACATCTCTAATTTGACGATTTGGTGATGGCATATGAATTTCAATGCTTCATTGTAGATGTCACCGTTCATTTGCAATTCAGAATTCCCCCGTTTTTTACACATTTACCACTGTTTCTTCGCTCCTGATGCTATATAGCCTATAGCCTTCCTCGATAAATGGACTATCCAACACAAAAAGAATTACTCAATTCGAACCAGTAGTTTCGAAACGAACTCTTCAGCTTTATAATATTAGTATAGATTATCTTATATATACAGTTTTAAAGTATTAAACTTTTAAGTTTAGTATCGAATATAGATATTTGCAAATACGAGTGTTATGAATAACTAAAGATGCTCACCTGTAAGTTCAGGAAGAACGATCACCTATCTCTCCATACCATAATTCACATTATTCTAATTCAATATATAAAGTTGTATTCTAAAAAAAATACAAAAATATACCAACCTATATATCTAAATCTAAATTGAGGTGTGAATCAGAGAACTGCAAAACTCACTTTTTCCTTGAATCAGCTCATACACAAAAAATTCTATTCAATTCCAATCACTGAGCGAAGCACAGCGTTGAGTAAAAATCAGCTCATGTTGCCGAACCGCTCATTCGCGTACAATGTGAGCCTTCGGTCCGAAATGCTTTGCTTACGTTTGCTCACTTCACGAAATGTTTAGCTCACGTTCGCTCACTTCACGAAATTTTTAGCTCACTTTCGCTCAGTGATTGGAAGTGAATAGAAACTTTTGCGTATGAGCTGATTCAAGGAAAAAGTGAGTTTTGCAGTTCTTTGGTACACATATCCAATTATATATGTACGTATATATATGTATATATGCATGTGTGTGTGCCAACGGATTTTACAAAACAAGTAGCGCTGCTGGTTGCGCATTTATTCAAGCACAGTGAGTTTATTCATATGTGTTGAGTTTGCTCTTTTGTGTGCTTGTTTTCATTCAACACGATCATTGTTGAGCCGAATGAGCGAATGCCTGGGTAGAGCTGTTTCTACACGAGCGTGAATAAACTCAGCAAGCAAACGAATTTACCGCAATTGAGCTGAATTTAGCTCAGTAGCGAATATATTTACGAATGCCATTTTGAGCGCTTGAGCCGAATGGGCTGATAGTTCGGGTATTGTTTGTGTATGAACATTTTTGCGCTCAACGGAAGCCGTTCTCTGGTGTGAATTTACATGCTTTCATGTGAATTAGTAAAATTTATACAATTAATAGCATTTAGAAATTATTTTCAAAACTAATTTGCTAAATAGGATGAATATTTCCAAAATTTAATTTGTAAATAAAGTTTTTACAAACCATACGTATACATATTAATATTATTGACATTTATTTATTTTTTTGGTTGCTGCAATTTCACCATAACTCGCTTAAATGTCAGGTCATGCAATTAAATGGAAAATTAACACACTGTAGAGTGGAATAACCAAATCAGCGAGACATAAATAATTTGTATTGCAATAATAAGCTGTAGGGAAGTGAGTGGCATTGGTGTGAACAAAATATTCATCATCAGCTGCAATCATTTGGATATACAAATGTCCACAAGTGTAGGTACATCAACAATAATTGCTTTTGGCATGGAATGGTATTTACTGACGGTTTAACTTACGGCGGCAGCAAAATGAATATTCAAATGAGGATATTGTGCAATAAATAACAGTTGCATATTTGCTTGACAACTTTCAACATTTCCTCGCCATACTCCCACATGTAATGAGTTTTCATAATATTATTCGTATATATTTTTTTAAACTTACTTGCATAAAGGCGTAGTATTTATGCGGTTCAAAACAATGCATTTCAGTACTAAAAACTAGCGCCTTTATTTTGGTATATAGTACATTTACAAATTGTTCAAGTAAATTTATAATTTTTTTGCTTGTTTGAAATTTATTTTTATTTTTTTAAATTCAATAATTTTTATTTTAATAATGTATAATTAAGACAGTAGTGTGCTTTAGAAGCCGAAAAAAAGCATTTTTTTAGCAATTTTTTTTGAAAGGGAAGGAAATGATAAATTTAAAGACGATAGTGTACTATATTTAAGACTTGAAAAACAATATTTATTATTAAAAAATATTGAAATTTTCTCAAAGTTGTAAATATTTTTCTGGAGCGCCTGGAGTCTGCACTTGTAAATCTGTGTCGGTGATGGAGGTCGTGCGGTGCAAATTTTTTTTTAATTTTTATAAGTTTCTTTTCTTTATGAACTAAAAAAATACCGAAGAAGTTATAAAATTCCAAATTGTCTCGAAGTTTGAAAAAAAAATTCACTTTTCTAAGAAAAAAAATTGACTTTAAGTTGCAAAGCAAGTAGTTTAAATAATACTTTTGTTCAACTTTTTTAGTTCAAATAGAAAATAATTTTATACTGAAGCTAGATCACTTTGGTTTTTTTCGATCGGACATATATTCTTTTTGCTTGTGAAAATGAAAACTCGAGAAAACGCGCTTTAAAGGTCTGCCTGAGCATTCGCACCTGCTCGACGCTCGGCCACTAAAACTGCTCTAGCTTCGAAAACACTTTTAAAAAAGTATGTCGAATTGGCCTCTGGAATTTTAAAGACACATTCTTGGATAGTTTTGGAAGAGATTTAAAACAAAACAAAAAAATCGATATTTTGAAGCCTGTAAAGCAAACTACTGCCTTAAGTATTAATAATATAAAATTTACACTAGTATTTACGTGATAATAAGGTGACATTGTATTTATTTTGAAAATTCTTTATTTATTCTTCCAAACCAATTTCATCCCCTTCAAAGTAATCCCCTCCCGATGCAATGCACTTATGCCAACGGATTTTCCAATCTTTGAAACACTGGTTGTAGTCACTTTCCGGGATGGCCTTCAGTTCCGTCTTCGCTGCGGCTTGAATCTCCTCTATCGTATAAAAACGGTGTCCCCGGAGCGGTCTTTTAAGCTTGGTGAACAGCCAGAAGTCGCACGGCGCCAGATCAGTTGAATACGAATTACGAGGGCATTTTTCGGCATTTTCGGTGCCAGTCGAGATTTGACGCGCTTGAGGCACAAAACATCCTTCAAAATGGTATTGGCTGAGCCTTTCGATATGCCAATTTCATCAGCAAGGTCTCTAATTGTCAATCGACGGTTTTTCAACACCAAATCTTTGATTTGTTGAACGTGAGCTTCGTCGGTTGAGGTTTATGGTCGCCCTGGACGCTCTTCGTCTTCGACACGTTCACCTTATTTTTTGGGCACAGTATATATAGCTAGAGAACGTAAAAACAAAATAAATTGTGTTGTCCCACTGTGTTTTGGTTACTGTCCTTTTTAAAGGTATTTATGTCTGTCTGTTTGATGCTCTTCGCTCACTTGGTCATTGCACATTCACGTCTGCAGATACAGTTGATTTGTGCTATTTTCCTTTTAATTATTTTCTTTTCAGATACCCAGGAAGCATTGGAACTATATACATATATATGTATATATAACTTTTAAAAAAGAAAAAAAAATACAAAATACAAGTGTGGATTTAAATGTAATTCACGGTAATTTTACTGCACAGGCAAGCTTTTTGAAGGAAAATAGCTGGCAAAGAAATGGCATAATTAATTTTACAAGATTGTGTGATTCAAGAGTCCTTATTTATTTCACTCATAGATATGAAATCTTAATACATCTTATATACCATGCTACCAGCTAACTCATAATAGTCAAATGGTTCGATTCCAATATATGAAGCATATTAATATAGACTATTTGATTATTTCCCATCCCCGCAAGCAATAATCTAAAAACTTTGTAAAATTAACAGACTTAATTACCGTTGCTATCATGCCGGTGTTTATTTTTCAGCGACCGAATGAAAGGGAATTATTAGGTTTTCACGGAGTAATGCGTTTGCTTTGACACCATCAATTATGATTTTATGTTCAAACAAATTAATTGCGCGTTTGTAATTAAATGCGTGAATGCGCACTTTATAATGGGATCAAAGTGAATTTCAACTAGGCTTCTAAGTCTTCATCAATTTATGGTAATTACAGATAAAATGTTTGTGTAGATTAACAAATAGAGGACGTTGGAACTTTACTAAAAAATATAAGTATTACTTGTATATGTATATTTGTGCTCGCATAAAAAATATTAAACGTTATTATGAAAGCGTTAGTACCACTGGCTCAGCATAATTTACAATATTTTATACAGAGAGAACTTATAGCTATGTCGGATTGAAATTTCAAAATAAAAATTTTATACATGGAAGCATCAGCTTTAAACCTTTGGAAAATCACTTTAATTAGTGAGTTTGAAAGCATTATTGTCAGAATAAAATAATTTCCAGAGTGATTTACTTTTATGAGAAGAGAACAGTTCCTGTGTTCATATCTTTGTTTGGACTATTACATTACATTACATTAACCAGCCACGTCCCGCCAATTGTTACTGCTTTTAATTGGTGAATCCCTCTAGCAGTGCAATAGCTGTACATTCTATTAAGTTTTTATTCCTTTTGACCCTTTTCTTTTTCTTCTTGTATTTGAAAGCTCGATGGTTATTGTTGCCATATTTATCGGGTTAGTGAGCACATTTTAGCACATACAAAGATTTTTGTTGCCTTTTTTCTCCATACAAATTAAACCAAAACAATATTGTATGTGTGCCTTTCCTTTTTTTCCACACTATAACTCCTGTGGAAACACTTTGCCTTTTAATTTTCCTCTTTCACCCTTTGTTTTATGGTGAAATTTTTTATAACATTGTTTTTAATTTAGTTTGTGTTTACTGACTGCCTTTTCTGAATTTGAATGCAATTGAATTATGTTTTGCTGTGTATTAAATTGTGGTTACGTATACGCACTGTTGTGCCATTTCTCATGATTTTCCGCACATAACAAAAAATGAGCTCTTTAATATAAAGTACCAGCGAAATTCAATACAGAAGTGTTATTAATATGTTGGTGTGAGAAGATGCGCTGTCAAAACAAACATTTTTAAGCGCATATCAAATATTTGGCTTGTGTCTATCACGAACGCACTCAGGCTGTACGTTTAGACGTCAATCTTTTATAACTGAGCCTCAGTGTATTTAAGTTTTCAATTGTAAGTGTCATATCAAAATGTAAATGTCATTTAGGACACGTGCTTACAAATGTGTTCTTGATAAATGTAAGAGTTTACATAGACGCAACATACAGACATTTTAATACAAGTATTTTTTATAGAGATATCAAATTTTTATTTAAAACTATGTACAGACAAAGTAAATCAGTAGTCAATACTTGAGCTCTGGTAATGCCATATGGGCACTGCGCCTATGACTTATAAATATCAAATACTTTTTCCAAAATGGTCTGCCTCATATAGATAATAACGCGCTGAACACTGATCTTAAAATACTCAGTCATATCTGATTTAATTGACTTCACCTGGCCCAACCAAAGTTGACTAATCACATGATATGGGGACAAAAAATACAGGCTACAAACATTTACTTCTTTGATTTACTAAACAGAATCAATTGACTTTCCTTTATTCATTTAACATTTATTAATAACATCACATCATGCAATCAATGGCCTGGTCAATATCCATGCTCTTCCATCGAGTAGCCACTGTACTCAAATCTGCAAATTATGGTTGTTATTGTTGATTTGTACTGTTTTTCTTTTTCATTGTTTTCCTTTCTAATATCCCATGAAGCTGTCGTCACGTTGTGCATAATCATAATATACTCCTGCGGTTTTAGATGACAACGCCATTTATCACATAATGCTTTAGTTTTCTACCGAATTATTTTATATAATTCGAGTTTATTTTGCTAAGGAGGATACATTTTCGTTTCGTTTTACGTCCAAATACTTTTTTTAGAACGAGTTGTTTACAAATACTGACAGAGGAAAATGTGTTTCAAGAACATGATTCATGCATGTCCTTACATATAAATTAGAGTAGTTAATATATTGAATGTACCTGGAAAAAGTTTAAAGCAGTTCAAAATTATCTCTAAAATGGCACACTGTACTTAATTATTGCTCATCATCGTAATTAACTGGTGAACAGAAAATGAATAATATATATTATTAAGTACTAATTAAGTACGCCTTCGGTGATTAGTAATTTATAGCTAGTACGCTAATAAAGGTTTACGTTAGAAGCGATTACTACATTCTCATATGAAAACGCGCAAATAATTGTTGAACAAAGTGTATATGTATTTGATAGGCCAGCCTGAAATTAACATACATAGTACGAAGTATGCGTATGCACATGAACAATTTTATTTCTATTTACGAGCATGTATATATATATGAATTTATCTTGCTTGCTTCGATTTAGTAGGCGATTACAGGTTAGAGTTGGTATTCATGCACATTAAAAAATACATATGTACTCGTATTGCACGTTGTCCGTATGCTTGTGACTTTATATTGCCTATCTGTAATTTGTCGAAATCTTATCAGACTAATTGGTAATCTTCCTTTAATTGAAGATGTGAGTTTGTTCTATACTGCTTCTATAAATAAGATATTTTTTTGACCGCCGTCTACGGCAGTAGTCGGCATTACATAGCAACGACAGCACATATGGTCGGTCGTTTATGAACGACGAAGATATATTAACGCACAATATATTTCCATTAATAGTAAAACAAATAAATTTTATAAAGTTGCATGAAAAACATACTCAATTGGAAGTTTTGTTTGATATGATAAAATAAATATTTTATGACTCATTTCTTAAAATGATTCGATCACAAAAAATGCATTTTAATAAAAAGAATTTTGGGTTGTTATATCATAATGCTTTGCTCATTCAAATAGGAACTCATTAAAGAAGAGGGCAATCAAAATGTCTGTAATCATTTGCTTTTAATGCTCGTCCTCAACTGTCATTTGTCTTTCTCTACATAGACCCCGAGTTCTGGAAACAAGGATTTTCAACAAGAATTTAAAATTGGCTTACTATGGCAGCTGGTTTGACTGCTCTGCCCCTGGAAATTTAATACAAGTAAAATACACCTTTTTTTATAAATTATAAAATGCAAAGCGAACATTGCATCAATTCAATATATGAGTATGTGTCAAGAAATGGCCAAATGTTATGTCACCCAGTTGTACGGCTATGTGTATATCAAAAAGCACCAAAGCAATTTATGTACAAGGATTAGTAATTGATATGCGGCGTCAGAACACACATGTAAGTTGTTTTTGTCGTTTTAAATAATTTTATTTGGAAGTTAAAATAACTGGGTACGAAGGCATGGAAAGCATATTATGTTCTACATGTGTATATATTATCTTGAAAAACGAAAAATATCCTGGGATAGGTTACAAGATATATGCTTAAAGTCACATTATTTGTCTAAACGAAAACAATCAAATTCTCACATTCTCAAAAAAATTTGTTCACTATAGAACTGCAAAGCTTTAATATCTTGCAAATATATTAAAAACAAAGAAATATTATAATTATTTTTTCAACAATACATTCAAAGCCAAAATATTGCTCCCAACAGCAAACACACAAAAGGGAATAATTTGCATGGAATTACAACTTATTCAATGTAGTTAGGGGAAAATATGAAAATTGTTTAAATTCCATTTCTAAACAAGAACTATTTTCATTTTTGTGATTGCATACATATACTTTTAAGATTTCAATTTGATTTTATCGTACGTCAAGGTATAAGCAAACGTATGAAAGATATTGAATATTATATTAATACATGTATATGCATGTACGAAAAGTAGCACAGTAACAATGTCACTAGGCGTATACGTAACGCGAAATAAATATTCAACTGATGTATTATAATTCTTTCTATATATACATATGTATATTTTTATATATATAACAGAACTTTATGCCGATGATATTGATATCATCGGAAGCAACAACCGCGCCGTTTGTTCTGCGTTTTCCAGACTAGATAAAGAAGCGAAGCGTATGGGTCTGGTGGTGAATGAGGACAAGACGAAATATCTCCTGTCATCAAACAAACAGTCGGCGCACTCGCGTCTTGGCTCCCACGTCACTGTTGACAGTCATAACTTTGAAGTTGTAGATAATTTCGTTTATCTGGGAACCAGCATTAACAACACCAACAATGTCAGCCTTGAAATCCAACGCAGAATCACTCTTGCCAACAGGTGCTACTTTGGACTGAGTAGGCAATTGAAAAGTAAAGTCCTCTCTCGACGAACCAAAATCAAACTCTATAAGTCGCTCATTATTCCCGTCCTGATGTATGGCGCTGAAGCGTGGACGATGACAACATCCGATGAGACGACTCTTGGGGTTTTCGAGAGAAAGGTTTTGCGCAAGATTTTTGGTCCTCTAAACATTGGCAACGGCGAATACCGCAGGCGATGGAACGATGAGCTGTACGATTTATACGACGACATTGACATAGTTCAGCGAATAAAAAGACAGCGGCTACGCTGGCTAGGTCATGTTGTACGGATGGAAGAAAACACTCCAGCTCTGAAAGTATTCGATGCAGTACCCGCTGGAGGAAGCCGCGGAAGAGGACGACCTCCACTCCGGTGGAAAGACCAAGTGCAAAGTGACCTGGCTTCACTTGGTGTTTCCAATTGGCGCCAAAAAGCAAAAAGGAGGAATGAGTGGCGCGCTCTGGTGGATTCGGCTATAATCGCTTAAAGCGGTTCCTACGCCAAATATATATATATATATATATAACAGAACTCTAAATTTTACAGGAGAAATGGTAGAGGGGAGCTACACTCAGATTAAATCCAAAAGGAAAATGGGTCAAACACCTTATCTCAAAAACTACTCGACCGATGTCAATTAAATTCGGTACATAATACATTCCAGACACTCTGAAGACAAGGAGAGAAATGACAGAAGTCGTATATCTGGTTCCATCGGTTATTCCATATCTGGTTCCAGTTCATTCATTCTGGTTCCGGTAACATCATTACCCCATATCCAGTTCCGGATGTCTCATTTCCGGTTACCCCATATGCGGTTCTGGTTGCCTGATTTCCGGTTCCGGTTTTTCCTGTATCTTCATAACCCCATATGCGGTTCCGGTTGCCCCATTTCCGGTTCTGGTAACATCAATTTTTAATAAAATGTTCGGTTACACCCGCATTTTTTACTTTTTCATATTATTCATGATATAAATTTTGTTTTTAAGTAAAATTTTTTAACCAATATTACGAAATCCTTAATAATGTTGAGATGTGGCGACTATGTCGGAGTTTGAAGCAATGTTAGACAATTGTGAATGAGCCAAAGTTTTGTAATGTGTGAAATATGCCTCAAATCGTTGTGCTGATATAATGCAAATGTGTGCAATATCTTTAATTTATCCGCATTTAGCTTCATAGTTAGTTTCAAAATGGGCGTGGTGTCGCCCACTTATGGGTCAAAAACCATATCTCAAAAACTATACGACCGTTTTGATGCATACATAAACTTTTCAATAAATTTCTTTACGTTGCATTTGTGCTGTATTCAAGCCAGTATTAAGTGAACACGCAGTTGTGTATAACCTCCAAACACTTTTCCTTTATCGCAAATTTACAACATCCTCCACGCGCAATTGCGCTCCAGTGCTTCTCGTGAAGGTCGCAATCAGTTATAAAAATACTTATACGAGTAAATACACAACGCAGTACGTAAAACTTTTTAAAGGTAAACGCACTTGTAGCTGCAATACATATACACATGTACAGATTGCGAGTGCGTATATTTACTCAAGAGCAGCATAAAGCTGTATTTGAGTTTGGAAATTATTGCAAGGATTAAAGAGTTAGTTACATGAACGGTTTTTCATTTTTATTTTATTTGCTCATGTATCGAATTAATATACATACACCAAAACTATATCAGATAGAGCATAAAATTAAAACAACTAAACTGATGCATACAAATATTCGACACGTGTTAATCGGCGTTAATCACCATGGTTTGCGATTTATTATTTATATATTTTTCTAAAAGGCAAATATCTTTAAACATTTAATCGAATTAATACTGCAAAAAGCAGCACAATTCATTTTATTTATTCTCATCATACGATATAATTATACAAACAAACATAGAAATGGCCTAAACAATCTGCCAACAAAGCCACGAATTGATTAAAGTGTTACACGGTCCAATGCATTCAACGGTTAGCCGTCAACCGTTTTAGGATTGACTGCACATTAAGCAAATTACATAGATACACAGTGTCCAAATTAATCTTTCAGTTCAGTTTTATTGCTGTTAGAGTAGAGATTTATCAAGCTCAGTTGTGGCATAAGCGCGCGGTTGTGTCGTGTATGTGGACAGTATGGTACCACGCGGCGTATGAGTAATTACTACCCACTGCATAGTTGTCTATGCTTCAACTTGTACAAATGAGGATATTAAATCTCAAATTTAATACAGTTATCTATATAAACAAACAAACATACAAGTGAAGCTATTGAAAGCGTGTTAAAATTTGAATTAAAAACGTCCTTAATCAATTTGTGAAAATGCCCACTCGTTTGTATTTGTGTAGACAAAGCAAATTGATGAATTAGAAGTAGTTCAGATTGCAAATTGAAATTCGTTGATTTAAAGGTTTTACTCCTTGCTTTACAATCTCATTATTGAGATTGCAAACGCGTCGCAAAGTTGAAAATTTTAACCAATAGCAACCAACAATTTGGTGTTAATTGGATTTGTAAAAGCTTTAAATATTACTATGTCCATGCCATGGATATATTCCATTGGCAACAAATGCAGTTTAGCCTTTGTGGCTGTATTGTTGGTCTACGCTGCTTTGTTTCATTTACTTTTGTCATACTGTGGCAGTGTTTTTTATACGCTTGGCTTAGACATACATTTTATCGCTTAGAAAGCTTTGTTGTTCTTTTCCTTAGTCATATAAATTCAAAGAAAACATTGTGTTATACTTGGTTTACCATTATTTCTTAATTTCCTTTCCACATTTTAATTGTGGTAGAAAACGCTTTGCCATTGCATTCTCTATTTTTTCTCTTCACGTTTTCTTTCTTTATTTAATTGTCTTGAATTTAATTTATATTTACTCCTTGCGTTTTCTGCATTTAAATGAAATGTAATGACATCGTGCGAACTGGGGTACCATTTGTCTTAATTTTCCATAATAAGAACTTCTGAGAATTAGTAAAGAATAACTTTGAAACACTGTTGTTGTCAGAAAATAAATGAGTTGCCAAGGAATTATTCCCTCGAAGGCATTGTGCTCTATGTTAATTGAAATTGTCGAGTCAAAAGGTTGTGATTTAGCTTATAACAACGCTCGCATCACTTTTAGTTTCTCACATTTGAAAAAAAAATAATAATTTTCGGAAACACATGTAAAAGTATTGTCTAACTACAATGATAACATCTTCTTCTTGACTGGCGTAGACACCGCTTACGCGCTTATAGCCGAGTCCACAACAGCGCCCACGCATCTCTCCTCTTGGCAGTTTGGCGCCAATTGGTAATACCAAGTGAAGCCAGGTCCTTCTCCACATGGTCCTTCCATCAGAGCGGTGGCCTCCCTCTTCCTCGGCTTCCACCAGCGGTTACCGCATCGAACAATGATATCATATTAACGCATAAATTAGTATTCCCTTATGTGGCGCACACAGTTTATTTAGGTGTGTGTATAGTTGAATGTGGCGACAATTGGCTGAGTGGAATGAACTTTTGCTTAAACTTGTTTGTCTTCGAAATTTTGCACATTTCTAATCTTTACCGCTTCCGTTTTACTGTTTGGGAATATATCACAATTGGTTTAGAATGTTTGTCGCCTGTTTTCTTTAACTTTCACATTTAAGAATACATTTGTAAATTATTTTAGTCATTTTGAAGTTTATACCTGATTATATATATATTCTCGTGAGAATTAAGATGAATTGAAACAATGCCGGGAAATATTCATTTTAACCTCCATAACTATTAAATCAACTTTTGAACTTCTATATATGAGATTTTTCGTAGCTTGCTCCCATCAAATTTTTCATTAAACCGGACATTCCGTCATCCCGCATATTATTATGAACTTATAATGTTTGTTTAAGAAGATGCATTTATTTAGTATCAAATAATCATTCATCATAACCTCAAACGATTTTCATTCAATAAACATCAACATCTCAACAACATAATCAAATAAAATTCCACAAGTTGGGTATCCTTAAAGTCAACACATGTCACATCCAACTGTTTATTGCTTTAAGGCATCAATCTTTCCCGATTTTGCGTGCGTATAAGCATTTAAAGCATGCTACATGAGTATTTATACATTTTTGTGCATACATAGTTATATAACGTGCTCATAACTGACGACATAAAAACATCCTTTTATGTTGGAGAAAATATTTTTATACCCGCATATCACCAATATTGTGACTGTAAGTTCAGATAGCTGTTGTTGGTTACAGTCGAGTTCAATAAATGAAGTTATGCGATAAGTTGAGTCATATAAATGAGTGTATGTACGTCTATAAAAAGATAACCAGAAAAGAAATAGCTGTATTTTTATGAATGACGAAATTGGTTGCGGTTATATTAGTTTTTGTAACACCATAGAACATGAGATATACTCGTGTTACTAGGCGTATACGTAACATGAAATCCAATTTCTGCGCTATAATTCACCACATATTTGCATCGGTTCTGCTGAATAGAGTTGGTCACGTGTTCATTGCGAATTTCGGTAGGCATAGTGATGGCATACTAATACAAATTAATATCTACCTTTTCACCTCATTCTGGTGGCGCATTATTATTGATTCGGTTACGAGAACAAACACCCAAATAATATATGTATACTCGTAAACAAAGGCACGTAATTTGAGGATTACATTGCACCTTTAATATGATTTTTTCACTTCACCGTCAAGAAAGGGAATGGATGCTCTTTTTTGACATGACTTTGATGAGACTTCGTGCGTTCTAATGCTTTTGTAATCAATGAAATACATAATCCAAGCTTAACTTAAATGGGCAGTAGAAGAATACGATACCACTACACTTATTTAATTTCCAATTTGCGATTCTTTTTTACTTTTATTTATTCTTATGCTTTTGTCGTTTGATAACTTTTTGTCTGTGTCTAAAAGTTGTACAATTCGCTTTGTCATTATCAAAATCATTAGAGCTCTGCCGGTGAGGAGATTATATTTTTATACTCTCGCAACATGTTGCACAGAGTATTATAGTTTTGTTCACATAACGGTTGTTTGTGTCACCAAGAAAAAAAGAGTCAGATATGGTGTTATATATAAATGATCAGGATGACTGCAGCAAGTTTGGTTTATATAACTCCATTGGTTTGCGAGATATGTATAAATAACAGTTTTGGGATCGGAGCCACGCTCACTTCCCCAAAAGAATTACATCCAAATATGCGCCTTCATAGTGCGATCCTTTATTCCAAATTTTACTTTTATAACTTTATTTATGGCTTAGTTATGACACTTTATAGGTTTTTGGTTTTCGCCATTTTGTGGGCGTGGCAATGGTCCATCTTCGAAAGCAAACTCCTCAGGGTACCAAGAAACTAGTGTGCCAACTTTCATCAAGATATCTCAATTTTTACTCAAGTTATCCGTTGCACGGACAGACAGACATCCGGATTTCAACTCGTCTCGTCATCCTGATCATTTTGATGTACATAACCCTATATCTAACTCGTTTAGTTTTATGACTAACAAACAACCGTTATGTGAATAAAACTGTAATACTCTCTTAGCAACTTTTGTTGCGAGAGTATAAAAATTGTTAGTGTTTTTTACGTTTATATAAATTATGCAATTTTTTCTGTATATTTTTTTTTCAAAAGTTTATCTAAGTCTCTCAGATATTTTAAAGAAATTGTACAAAAAATCGAGTCTGTCATCACTTGGAAACTTACTTGACTTCCTGCTAAATGTAAACAATTGCCTTGATATTACATTTGTTGCACATTCCGCTCACGTGACTCTTAACTTAATCGCACTTGACCTTCGGAAAATTATTAACAATAAAAACTGACCTCACTTGAAATCAAAATTTGGAGAAAACTCAAAAAATTCGAAATTAAACCTGACCAACACCTTCCATATACATTGCAACAATATACTCGTTTTTACGAGAATTTTTATGAAACTTTCAGTGTGGGAAAGCTTATCGCTTTTTCTTCATAAAACTTGGAATTTAATCAACTGTCTCCGTTCCAGAAATTTGTCAAAAATGCAAGAATATGGAAATTAAAGAAATTCAATCTCAGCGCTTTAGGAACCATAAGTATTTAAAAAAATTAAGCTCTGGGACTAATAAAACATGCAAATAATAGCTGAGAGATTTTACTATAAATATAGACTATCTTTTAATTTTAATGAATTTTTGGAAAATTTTTGACCTCAAATCCGAATAGAGCTGAACTCAAGTGACACCTTAAAATGTTAACAAACCTGCACCTACGTGACCCCAAACATGATCTCTCCTGTCCTGGAGAAAAATCTATTACCTCATACTTAACCATAAAATAGAAACCAAGCTTGCCTTACCGTGACCTCATTTACTTCACTCCTAACCTCACATGTAATTTAAAAATTTAAACCAACTGAGGCTCTCTTGACCCTTCAAAATGTAAACAAACCTGATCTCATGTGAGCCTTAAAATATAACTCAGTTTGACTTAAAGCTCCCTTCAAAATGTAAACAACTCTGACTTCACTTAACTCCTCAAAATATAAATAAACTTTACGTCCAAGAGTTCCCCAAAATTTAAAAAATTCTGAGACCACGTAACCCTTCAAAATGTAAACAAACCCGCGCCAAAAGTCAATGACCTCACTCCAAAAGGTAAACAAACCCATGCCAAAGGTCAATGACCTCACCTCAAAAGGTAAACAAACCCATGCCAAAGGTCAATGACCTCACCCCAAAAAGGTAAACAAACCCATCCTAAAAGGTAAACAAAACCATGCCAAAGGTTAATGACCTCACCTCAAAAAGGTAAACAAACCCATACCGAAGGTCAATGACCTCACCCCAAAAAGGTAAACAAACCCATGCCAAAGGTCAATGACCTCACCCCAAAAAGGTAAACAAACCCATACCGAAGGTCAATGCCCTCACCCCAAAAAGGTAAACAAACCCATGCCAAAGGTCAATGACCTCACCCCAAAAAGGTAAACAAACCGGCCACGTGATGTTTGTTTACATTTTGGGGATCACGTGATGTCAGGATTGTTTACATTTGAAGGGTCACGTGATGTCAGGTTTGTTTACATATTGGACTTCACGTGATGTCAGGTTTGTTTACATATTGGACTTCACGTGATGTCAGGTTTGTTTACATTTTGGAGATCACGTGACGCCAGGTTTGTTTACGTATTGGAGACCACGTGATGTCAGTTTTGTTTACTTTTTTGAGATCACGTGATGTCAGGTTTGTTTACATATTGGATATCACGTGATGCCAGGTTTGTTTACATATTGGACATCACGTGATGTCAGGTTTGTTTACATATTGGACATCATGTGATGTCAGGTTTGTTTACATATTGGACATCACGTGATGTCAGGTTTGTTTACATTTTGAAGATCACGTGACGCCAGGTTTTTTTACGTATTGGAGAACACGTGATGTCAGAATTGTTTACATATTGGATATCACGTGATGTCAGGTTTGTTTACATATTTGAGATCACGTGATGTCAATTTTGTTTACATATTGGACATCACGTGATGTCAGGCTTGTTTACATTTTGAAGATCACGTGACGCCAGGTTTGTTTACGTATTGGAGAATACGTGATGTCAGGATTGTTTACATTTTTGAGATCACGTGATGTCAGGTTTGTTTACATTTTTGAGATCACGTGATGTCAGGTTTGTTTACATTTGAGCCGAGGTCATTGAATTTTGGCATGGGTTTGTTTACCTTTTGGGGCGAAGTCGCTGGCCTTTGACATGGGTTTGTTTACCGTTTGGGGTGAGGTCATTGACCTTTGGCAGGGTTTGTTTATATTTTGAGGAAACACTTGAGGTCAAGTTTGTTTAAATATTGAAGGGTCACGTAAAGTCAGTTTGGTTACATATTAGGGGTCACGTGAGCTCAAGTAAATTTTCATTTGTAAGGGTAATGTGTAGGGTGGATTTGTTACGTATCGAAGTGTAATATGAGTTCAGGTTTGTTTAGATTTTGAGGGGTCACTTGACGTCATCTTATTTTTAGTTGTTAACGGTGACATGAAGGTAGGTATAAAGTCAAATGAGGGACCACGGGGTAAAAATTTGTTTACATTTACGGGAGGTCTGGTGAGGCCAAGTCAATGAAAAAATGAAAATTTTAGGAACTTCCTAAAATTTCGTAAAACTATGAAAGTATTCTCGAAAATTTATTAAAAATAAAACTTAGTTTATATCGATAGTGGATTCTTTCAGCTATCATTTGCACAAATTACAAATCCCCTAGCCTTATTTTTACATAGTTACGGGCAATAAAACGTTAGAATTGAAATTCTTTAATTTCCATATTCCTGCATTTTTGTAAAATTTCTTGAACGGAGGCAGTTGCTTAAATTTAAAGTTTTAAAAACTACAAGCGATAAGCTTTCCATCACTGAAAGTTTCATAAAATTTTACAAAAAATTTATAATTTTGTTGTAATTTGTAAGGAAAGTGTCGGTCAAGTTTGATTTTTAGCATTTTTTAAGAGATTATAAGATCACGCTAGAGTTTACGTGGTGTGAGGTATGAAACATATGAGGCAAGGAAATTTGGTTTGTAATATTTTCCTTGCATCCCAATGATATGTTGTGAAAATAGTCCAAATGGGTTCATAACCACGCCAACTTCCTATAAACCAGAACTTTGAAGTCTGTCTGGATCGCTTATTGTACAATATCTGAAGTAAGCACTAGTGAAGATATCGGTGCGGAGCTTTGCACAAATACCGCATTTATAGTGTGGCATCGCCCTTCTAAAAATCGCCGAAAAAGGACCATAGGTTTTCAAGACCCCTATATATATATATACATATGACGAATATGTGGGTCAAATTGTGTATTATATAATATAAATAAAATTAAATAAATAAATTGCGAGAGTATAAAATGTTCGTTCACAACCGAACTTAGCCCTTCCTAACTTGTTTTTACTTTTATTTATTCTTATGCTTTTGTCATTTGATGACTTCTTGTTTGTGTCTAAAAGTTGTGAAATTCGTTTTGTCATTATCATTAAAAATAAATCATTAGAGCCCAGCCGGTGAGGAGATATTATATTTTTTTGTTTTGTAAATATTCTATTTTGTCCTTATCCTTTTGTTTTTCACAATGACATCAGTTAACGATACAACTTTTTTTCTAAAATGTGATTTTTTTGCTCCAATTTTTTGCCTCCAAAATTGTTTTATTTCATTGACAAATAAAAGATGTAGAAATGTTAGTATGAAATGATGTTGATTGTGTTTTGAAATATATAAATAATAATAAATCTAGTTCTCCCTTGAAATTTACAAACACACTTTGTTTCCTCATTAAAAAAAATGTATATACAAGAAATTAAATAAAAATGTTTCTCCAACATATTAGTTTTCCAGAAAAATTTTAACAATTATCATAATATCGAAAACATAGAAAAATAGAAGGTAATTTGGCATAAAATACATATGTATGCAATTGCTTGCAATGTTACTCATACTACCCGTGGTACACAGTCTGAAAAAATATTGAATATCGCAACTAGAAAGTTGTACAACCACGTCTCCATAAAACTTCATAACAGTTAGAGCCCTCACATTGGTTACGAGCAAAATTTACTCAAAAATTGGGCGTTAGGGTTGAAATATTTCTAAAAACTTATTTGCCATATAATTTGACAACAGTGCAATTTCTTGAACACAGTATCGATTAGCAAACAATTTATTTTCCGAGATTTTAAAGGGCTCTGCTCACTTTTGCACATCATTAGAACTGTTTGTGAAAATTGTTGCTCAACTTCTTTGAATTAAATCCACCAGCAACCATAAAGATAATCAAAATGTCAAAACTCGACGAATAGGAAAGAAACAAGGTACGGCGTAAGTACACGTACATACAAACACTTTACCATAGAACGTTAAATTTTGCGTTATTGCACGTGAAAATGAGAAATGACATTTTGCGTCTGCAAAGATGAGTAATTATTCATGGGATGTTGATTGCTTTTTCTTGGTGCACTTGCCACAAAATGTTGACTTTCAGTCCATTTATGATATTACAGAATATTTTTCTTTGGAAGGTATGAGAAGTCATAATAGCTAAAGAGAATTATTAAAATTTTATTAAATTTCACAGAATTTTACACAATTTTTACCGCAAAAAATAGTACCAAACTCATACAGAATATAAAATATGTACATCGATGCAAAATCAACAATCTGTAACTTGAAATAACCAATAGACATAAATAATTTTTAACTGCAGCAACAAGCGGTTTGAAATATACCTATGTGTCAATGTGTTAAACGTGAACAGAAGCATTTATTTACATACGAGTATACTAATATGCGTAATTATTAAAAACCACAAAACTCATGCTCACGCCCACCTAGAAGCATTGATGTTCCATCCACACAAATCACTTTGGTGTGCGTTTATTCCTGGCATGGCATGTTATTTGCTAATTCTTTTACTGACGGTATCTAAATTAAATTGTCTAATGGGGTGTGAAATCATTCTGTACATTAGTGTATTTGCTTGTTTAGGTGCCGCATTTGCACCTCAGTTAATGAGATTTGAAATTATTTTCCAGAATTTAAATTTTTAGGACAATTTTTAAATAAATAAGTATAGGGGATATAAGAGTTTGAGAATAATTTTTTTCATTTTCGTCTGCTATCAAATTTAATTTTCTATTTTTAAATTTAAAATTCTAATGTAAAACGATTAATCGATGTCAAAGTCGTAATGCAAGCTATTTTAAATGATTTTTTTTTGATAATGAATATCATAGTCATATGCAATAATTTCCAGAGCATTCTATATACATATTTCCGCAATATAAATGAATATCTATTTCTCTTTTTATTTTTCAATTCGTAGTACCACCAATTTAATAAAATTAAACTATTTATTTCAAAAGCAAAATTATTTTTTGTCACTTTTTTGCTGCCCCGCTGGGTTTTCTCATCTTCTCAAAAGTTATTTTGATATATATGTCTGCTGGGTCGATATCCATGCTCTTCATTCAATTGGCCACTGTTCACATTTACGCCTGAAGAATGTGAATTTAGCAATTGATTTTTGCTGATTTCTTTTTCATTGTTTTCCTTCATAATATGACACGAAGCATTGTCAGCATTTTGAACACGCATGTACTTGGGTGTGAGAACGTCACTTCACTTTTTGCTTTGACAACATACTCAAATATTTGGGTAGTCAAATTAATATCTATGGCACTCGAGATGAGATAACCTTTTGTTAAAACAAAAGCGGCAAGCAAAATTACATAAGCAATAAAGCTACTAATTGATTAAAGCGATTTTGGGAACACGCCTTCAACGTCAGCCGTTTGTGGGTTGACTGCTCATTAGACAAATTAGATACACAACGGTCAACTTAATCTTTCAAGTTTATTTCATTGCTGTTAAAATTGGGATTTATTGTGCTTTTTCGTATACCAAGCGTGCATGTATACTAAGGGGCAGCGTGGTTGCACAAAAACTGCTCTTCATTAAGTCTAAGAGTCCGCATCACTTTTCAGCAAATAAACAATTAGGACTAGAAATGCCGAAGCATCGGCGCTATCGACTCATTTACAAAATCTCATCAAAAATGGAGTTCGCCAATGTGTACTAAAGCTAGATGGTTCTTAATTGATGTATTTTGTTTATATATACAAATATTGTTAATGTATTTCACATAATATAAATGAGCTCTAGTGAGCTTCTACTAGCTAATAAACATTTTTTCCTCCATTAATATAAAAATTTTAACCGCCGTACGTAAACAAGCCAACATCTATTTTTAGGGCATCTGTGCTCACATAGTTAAAAGCGCAGAAAGCGTTGTTATTGTTTTCGTTCTCCCTACAAATTCAACATAAGCATTTTGTTATAATTGGTTTTCCTTTATTTCTAAAATTCCCTCCAAACGCAATTGTTATAGAAAAAGCTTTAAGCATTAAGTTTTCATCTTTTTCCTTTTATGTTTTCATTGTTTTAAAATTTTATGCAGTGCAAAAATACCCTCAGTGCATCTGAGTACAACAATTTTTCAATTACTACAATATAAAAATATTTCAATGACATGTAAGCAGCGAAAAATCTTGAAGAATAGTGTGAGGAATAGTAGAACGAATTACCTACGAATATACATATATACTATACACACATTCAAAAGTACGTTACGTATTGCTTTTAGTGGAATATTTAATCATAAAATTTCGAAAGAAACAACTGCTTAAGTAATTACAAGTCTTTCTCCCATTTTGTTCGAAAAAAGGATACTCAAGCTCTGAAGAAGTGCAATAGAGAAGTGCTGTTAAAATCTTGGTGTGAGGAGACATTTTAGCCAAAACAAACATTTTTTAGCGCATATCAAATATTTGACATATGTCTGTCACAGACACTCAGCCTGCTCGTTTAGACGCCATTGTTGCTCAGAAATGAGCCCAAGTGTAATCAGCTTGTCCATGGTAAGAGTCACGTTTTTGGGCAAATGCTTCTACATATGTCCGTGATAAATTGTGTTTACATGTATTTTAGTGCTTATGGACCATAGGAATTAGATATGTACATGTAATGGAGGTTTTTATAAAGGTATACAAAGCGGACCACTGCCACGGTGAATTATTGTATCAACATTATTGTCGATATTTTCTCCATCGTTGGCATTTCCGTTTTATTCTGTTTGAGTGTTTCCCGCTCTTTTATATCTAAACATCAAGTTCTCATTACTAACTTCTTCAGCTTCGTTTTCAGCAAAATTGAGAGGACACTTGTAAATTCTTTTTGGTATTTTGAAGTTTTGAATATGAAAGTTAGAATAAGTGCTTTGTACATGAAAAACACTTCACTTATAAATTGTTTGCAAAATTGTTCCTATTCATTGTAAATTCCTTAAACGCTCTCACATAAAATTCCTAGAATCACATATTACGTATACGCACCGGTATGCCATGAAACAGTGAATATAAATAGTATAAAATATTATAAAGTAAAACGTGCTAATATTTATAACTGTACAGATATATCCTTTCTACAAACAAATATACTTACACATATATATATATGTATGTGATGAGTCTGAAGGTATTCAAAAGCACACGTGCCAACATAAAATAATTCTAAGAAATCATTGATAAAATGTGAGGGAGCTTACATTGGCAAGCGGTGAAAGCCGAGATTTTTGACGCAGGTCAATTCAATGCATGCGCTTTCGGTTTGTTAAAGTTTGGAAAATGGGAATAAAAGACCCTCAGATATTATAAAGAGTTGGGTGGTTGGTTTGATGAGAGCGAATTACCTAAGCATTTTATCAAGAATATAAACCCATTAAAAAGTATTGGATAAATTTATTGAGTTATTTAATTATAAACTTAGTTATATATGTATATATATACTGTATGTACTATGGATGCATTTATAAGTACACTTGTTGTTGAAACTTCAGTTTAATTTGGATAAAGGTATGCGTTGAGTTAGCCGTTATTTTGGTGATATTAGAGTTATTTCGTCACTTAATAGTGCCTGTGAACATGTGCATACAGAAATAATATAACTGAAAATTCAATTTAATGCCCGAAGCCAGATACAATATTTAACGATTTTTGTAGTATACCGCAGATGAAATACTCTCACACACACAACGTTTATATAAGGATCAATAACAGAATGCAACAAAGCTCCTAAGTATATTTTTACGTTCTTAGCTGGTTTTGTCAGCCATGAAGTACCTACTTTTCCCATAGTTAGGGTGAATGAAACCTAAATCTTTGGTATAAATGTATTAATACTAATAAAATTAGTTGGATTATTTTCATTTGTATGGTTGCCAGTACCGGAAATTAAGTTCAAGTTAAAGTGCAGCAAACAAACAAAACTTCGAAAATTTTTTCTAATAATAATCTACTTCACTTAACAAGGGATAACGTTTGTCAAAAGACATCATTTATATTATGGCACTTATTGCTGTTATGTTTTATTGTAGAACTTGAGAACATAAGAGCATTCTATGAATTTACAACTTCATACTTGTGTATACTGGTATGTAAAATAATTTTGAAATTCAAAAGGTAAACAAAACTACATTTGTTACAAGTTGAGTATGTGCATATTCTTACGAGTATATACATATAAACAAGTATCAACTACAATTTTATTCATTATTAAACGTCATATGCACGGTGATACTGAAGATGTGGAAGTGTATGCATACATAGATATATCTAAGTGTTTACACAAAAGTGTGTGGCAATGATATCTTACAATGTCCATAAACCACACATGACAACCCATGAACCAACAGATTGTTAAAAATATTGTTGCCCTCGCCACTGCCATGAAAGCAGTTATTACTTTACTCCTTCTCCTATGGAACGAGTTGACTGAAAAATCACATAGTTAAAAAAGCATAACAAGTGCTCATAAAACGTAGTTTCCTGCTGAGCATAGTAACCCATAAAAAGAGGTGTAAGAGATGGTGAATTTAAAATGTTGCTCAGGTTATAACTTTACATGGTGCAACAAATATTTTGAGAGATGTTTGATGAAAGTCTTTAAAAATACGAGACATTGAATTTTCCAGTAAATTATTTCCACGTTTCTTATATTTGCGACTACCAAATAATAAATCGTAGAAAATATGATTTTTCACATTTGTCAGCGCCTTTGTAGTTTCGGTGTTTCTTGGCAACGGTAAGACGAAGTATATAAATGAAATGAAAAGAGAAGACAACGTGTGAGCACATTAATCAGTCTTTATAAGGCAACAATCTTACAATGAATGAGTAAGTGCTGAAAGTAGGAAAAACCAACTGATGCAGGTTTTTGTTCATATTTACATACTGACATATGTACGTTGATATACATATATTACTTATGAAGTTTAATTGTGGTAATTTTCATCCAAAAGTATATTGGTGCTAATAAAAGAGAAATTCGCTCGGAAGTTTGCCATTACCCTCAGAAGAGCGACGACTAATGCAAAAACTTTTGTGTGCTATTTAATACAGAATTCGAATACATCTACACTGTATATCCGTATACTTTGTAAAACATTCTCTTTGAGGAAATTATTTCACCTCTTTCTTAGCTTTACATTGGAACATAATTTCTTCTACTTAGGAAAGTATTTCAAACTTCGAGCACTTGCATACAGCCAATTAGAAACCATTTAATATTTAATTACAATTAATTCATGGCATAGATACGAAGAATACAGTGTACAAGAGGTACGTATTAATAATATGAAAGAAAATATATGTGCTTGTTTTAAAAAAGTTTCAATTATATGAAAAAATTTAATAGGATAATTAATGAAATAAAAATAATTGTAGAATCACACATGTAATTCTAAATATTAAATTAATAGCAAATTTGATTGATTTGATGACTTTATATTAAGTTAAATGTTGTTATATTAACTCGCAGCTGGATGTTGTATAGTCATTTCTCTCCTCACGTTATTCAGCTTGGGTAATAGCGGTCAGCAGAAAAAACCTGATTTCGTTTGATATAATATTCTCTAGGTACCATGGCTGCATGTGGCTAATATTTAATTGGGCACTAAAATTTTGTTAAAGGAATTTACTGCCACCTCAGAAACCAGAGAAGTTTTTTTGAACAGAGAAATACTTTCAAAAGTTTAACGAAATAATCTCATTTTTGCACGGTTAACTGGGACAGTAAATTATCCGTACAATCATATAAAATTCACTATTAACTAGCAACGAAGTGCGAACTTATAAAGTGTAACAGGACATGTATATCAACATATGAAACAAGTAAGGAAAGGCTAAGTTCGGGTGTAACCGAACATTTTATACTCTCGCAATTTATTGAAGAAATTTTATTAAGATAACGCACAAATTTACCCATAAATTCGGCACAAAGTTTAATAGAATAGCGAAAATCGTCATATATAGATATGAGGGCTGAGGTAATTCCTGAACCGATTTCATTCAATTTCACCAGCAAGGGACACTATATCCAAGACAATACGCTTACTTAATTTTGCTAAGATATATCACATATTAACCATAACATATATGCATAATAAAGCCCAACGAATTTTTGAAAAACCTTTAATTAGGTATATGGGAGCTAGGGGATGATATTTTTGCAAAACCTATAATTATGTATATGGGAGCTAAGAGATGTTGTGACCCGATTTTAATAATTTTTGGAACAGAGACACACTATTGGAAGAAAACAATTTCCTCTGAATTACATTAAATTAGTTGAGAGATTTACCCATATTTTCGGTTAAAATTTAACCTTAGGCGCTGAGTTCAACATGTTCGATATCTGGGGCCTTGAAAAGTTATAGTCCGTTTTCGACAATTTTTTCAAAAGTGATGCCACAGATCATATACTGTATTTGTGTAAAGTTTTATTTCGCTATCATCATTGGTTCCTAATGTATATGTTATAAAGTGAAGGATTCAGATGGAATTCAAAATTGAGTTATAAAGAAAGTAGTCGTGATTGTGAACCGATTTCATCCATTTTCCACACGTGTCATCAAGGTGTCAAGAAAGTATTATATACCGAATTTCATTGAAATCTGTCAAGTAGTTCCTGAGATATGGTTTTTGACACATAAGTGGGCGAGGCCACGCCCATTTTCCATTTTGTAAAAAGATCTTAGTGCAGCTTCCTTCTGCTATCATTTCTGTGCAATTTTGTGTTCGTGACGTTTCTCGTTAGTGAGTTAACGCACTTTTAGTCATTTTCAACCTAACCTTTGTATGGGGAGTGGGCGTGGTTATTATCCGATTTCTTTCAATTTTGGACTGTATAAGGAAACGGCTAAAGAAACGACAGCAGAAAGTTTAATTTATATAGCTTTATTGGTTTGCAAGATATATACAAAAAACATATTTGGGGGCGGGACCACGCCCACTTTTCCAAAAAAATTACATTCAAATGTGCCCCTCCCTAATGCGATCCTATGTTCCAAATTTTATTTTCATAACTTTATTTATGGCTTAGTTATAGCTCTTTATGTGTTTTTGCTTATCGTCATTTTGTGGGCGTGGCAGTGATCCGATTCCGCCCATCTTCGAACTTAACCTTCTTATGGTGCCAAGGAACATAAGATATCTCAATTTTTACTCAAGTTACAGTTTGCACGGACGGACAGACGGACAGACGGACGGACGGACAGACAGACATCCGGATTTGAACTTTACTTGTCACCCTGATCACTTTGGTATATATAACCCTATATCTAACTCGTTTAGTTTTGGGTGTTACAAACAACCGTTATGTGGACAAAACTATTATACTCTCTTTAGCAACTTTTGTTGCGAGAGTATAAAAAATCGAATCGAAAATCGAATTTTACGTGGAAATCTATCAATTCGTACAGTGAGAATTTACACTGTAGACTTTTGTGGTATTACATCTATTACTGTTAAAAGAAACCTTTTCATTTCAAATCAAAAATTATTATTATTTAGTTTAAACATAATTTAGAATAAATTACATGGCACATTGGCAGTTGTAATGAAGAACGTTAAGCCTCTCCCTTATGTTACTGCAATTATTGCATTTCATACATTACTGCTTAAACAGCTAACGTTGGTATTCATACCCTTTTTAAGGAAACATGGTACTTGCTTACAGGTGTGTCTTTATTTACCCTTTACCCTTTATTATTATTTTCCTTTTGTCGCTTGTGGCTAATCTGGTTTTCTATTGTAATGAAAGTGGTATTGTCGTTTTTCTTTTCCGTGGAAATTAAACCAAAACAAAATTGTATGCACAGTTTTCCATTATTTCTTAATTTCCTTACCTCATTCTAATTGTTGCAGAAAATGCTTTGTCAGTTATGTTTTCTCCTCTATTTTTATTTTTTTGTTTTGATTCATCATTAAATTGTAAATAATTTAAATGTTGTAATTCAATTTTATAATGTTTTGTAACAAACTGAGTGATATACCACTAAAACGTCTATATCTATATTAGATGTTTATGTACTCCTCTATCGAACTTTTCGTCGAGTCGGCCGTTCTATGTAACTTCCGGAACTTAAATAGGGCATATCATTTGGAAAAGGAAAACAATTCAATTTCATTATGTGTCACTTCAACAACAGAATCTAATAAAATTTAGGCACTATGGTGTCCGTAAATAAGCAAACTCCCAAAAACAACGATTTTTTGCCTTGAGACATCAATCACTTGTTTGTTGTTTCAACTTAAGTATTTCGAGCACGCAATATTTATCGATTAGTGTCATACATATTTACAAATGTTCCAATGCGCGCGCTTTCATATTGCTTTTCGTAACAAAGGAGTCAGGAAATGAAAGCAGTTGCTTGTACGTTTTTATGCACGCATGGTAATAACACTCTGACATAACTATTTCAATTAACAATGAATATCAAAGAAATAGATACTATACTCGTATGTGTTTAAGTAATGTGTAGCTCGTCATCGGTATAGGTAATTTGGAACGGAATTTGGCGTAACAAAAGTAAATTGTGTGTAAACACTACTATGAAAGCCTAAAATTATGCCTATAAAATATCCCCAAGAGTGTTTTTATGCTCTCAGTTAAATGAAAATGTCAGGTACCAGAGACTTAGCACTGACTGTCAGTGATGTTTCCGATTCCCGATTCTATTGGAATCGATGGGATTTCTCAGTGTGACACTGCCTGAGAATGAGCTTCCCGATGGTAGCCGATAAACTGTGGTCACCTGAGAAGCAGTGAAATTTTCAAGAGTGTGTAAGTTTCCCCGCTATACGACGTACATATCATTCGTAATATGAAATTTTCGTGGATGATAGGAAAAAATTATAATTTTCTTACATCCGAATATAATTCTTATTAAGTTAATAATGAATTGCAGAGTGAATCGGAGTATCTTTATATACATAGGATCCCCTACGGAAGTGAGGGTAGGCTCCTGACAGATTTCAACTATGCGTGATCTCGAATATTTGGGCAAAGAATTTTAATCTCAGCAAGCCTTCATCAGTAACATTCTATTTCTAGCCAGTAGCATTTAAATTAGGCCATGTTTTACTCACCATTTTATTTTTTTTTAATTATTCGCCTTTATTCCAATTTTAATATGGACATCTGAAAGCAGAAAATAAAAGATTAAGTTAATAAAATAAATGTATTAAAAATAAGTGATTATCTTTTTATTGGCAGCCTCTGATTTAAATATTTAATTCCACTCATACAATTGTCTTGTTCCGATTTTATTCTAAGATTTTAGAATTAATTTTAAAACAAAAAAAAAATAATAAATGGTGACTATAATAAATTTATACAACTGTTTATAATTTAATTGTGGAAATTCATATTTAGTCTACTGTATGCAGATAATAATGCGCACGCAGTGTGACTAGGCGTATACGTAACATAACATCCACATTATGTGCTACTCCACTACAAATGAAGAAATAAAATAAAAAAGTGCTTGCTGGAAAACCATTCGATGTGCTTTAATCTGCTTTTTTCACAACTTTTTTATTTCATGGACAAGTATTTGAATATATTATATATAAGAGCGGTAGCAGAACATGGTGTTGGAAACGTCCAAAATCACTGCACTGCACTATTTAACTAATAACAAATCCGGACATATTTAACATTTAGAAGCATATTAAAACTTGATGAGCGAGTCACGACATTTGGGCGACCACATGGTAGGTCTACAATTTTGCCTCCGCCGTTTTCCAATAGATGTCTGTAGGATCAAGCGCTGGTCGATTAAATCGACTTTTTTTATATCGATCTTGGACATTTGTGTCAACATTAACCCAATAAAATATTTGTAGAGATCTGTTTGCATCCCAAACATATTCTAAACTGAAAATGTCACTGGTCGATTAAATCGATTAAATCGTTTTATATCGATCTTGGAAATTTGTGTCAACATTAACCCAATAAAATATTTGTAGAGATCTGTTTGCATCCCAAACATATTCTAAACTGAAAATGTCACTGGTCGATTAAATCGATTAAATCGTTTTATATCGATCTTGGAAATTTGTGTCAACATTAACCCAACAAAATATTTGTAGAGATCTGTTTGCATCTCAAACTTATTCTCAACTGAAATTGTCACTTTTTGAGCCGAATTTTCGACATTTGCGAGAAATTTTACTTTTCTTTTTTAATTCCAAGAAAAGTGCGGCTGAGGCTTATCGACATTTGTAACCGTTTTTATACAAAAAAAGCCTTAAATTTACACAAAAAGGCGGAAGCAGAGTTGTAGACCTAATAACATAGAAGAACGTAATTATAATACTGCACGCAAATTTTAATGATGAAACCGGCTTTCTGATGTCCGATGCCTCAAATTCACGCCCAAACGACAACATTAAAGAAATATCTATATCTTACTTACATATATGTATGTCGTATTTTTCAATAAATATATAAATATTATTGCAATCATATAAAAATGCATGCTTTTAAAGAAAATAATACAACTTGAAATTCAATTGAATACCTAGAGCTTGAACAAATGTTCAAATGTGTTACTAACTCACCACAAATGACATACTCACACACACACACACAGACATGTCTAGCGTTCATATATGAGTCAAAATCAAATTCAAGCAAAGCTCATAAGTCGATTTTTACGTCACATTTAAGCATTTTCTATTGCTCTGTACCTCAACAGAATTCGAGATAAATAAAATCTAAAGTTTTTTGGAAAAACTTTGAAAATCAATACTCGTTGAACACAGTGTTTTTGTTGATATCACCAAATGTTTATGAATGTTAGTGCTAGCAATGAAGTGTAAACGGTGAGCACACTTTCCACTTAAATGGCCAAGACAAAACAAATAAATCTGTTTCGAACCATTGAACAAAAACAACAACAAGTAAAGAAAAACTGTTGCCAAATGATTTTTATTTTATCTCTTGTGGAATGCGTTGACTGAAAAAGACAGAGTAAACGAACCGCAAGAAGCACTCGTAAAACGTGGTTTCAAGCTTATCATTGTTAGCTGAAATAGACTCTGATGGATAATTGAAAACTCCAGCTCAGGTTGTACGATAGAAATAATTCTTGAGATGATCAATGATTGTCTTTAAAATAATATTTTTATTTAAATGATCTCTATATATAGATAAGGGGAAGGTTGAGGGACATGCACAACCGAAAGATAGTTATCGAATGTTAACTAACTGACTCGAATATCGAAAAAAACTAAAAAACAACTAAGAACTCGACGACTCTTTTGAAAGCACCAAGTGTCTTATCTGTTTTGATTTGTTATAATATTTTTATAAGATCGAACTTTTATTAAATTGAACTTAGCCATGGATATACCCCAGTCAAATAATTATATGTGCATTTCGGCTTTTGTTTATATCGGTAAATGTGGAATAAAAGGTTGATATGTTACCGTTACTATGCAACGAAAATTGTTTCATACTTTTCTTGTTCGTTGTGCTGTTACATTAAGAATGTATTGATGAATTTTGTATTGCATAGTAAATATGTATATGTGAAAATCAGTTTAGCGGATCTTTCTTACTGATAGTGTTGCAGCAAAAACTTTTTTTGCAAAAATTTGTTTTCAAAATTATTGTAGGTGCATTAACTTAATGAATAATTAAAAATTTGATTACATTTATTTAACTTTAAGCCTAAAATGCCTCATGGTACAAGTTTATCAGTCGAGGAACAAGTAATAATCATAGGAATGCATAAAAGCGGTTCCAAAATGGCTCTAGACCAAAGCGACATCGGAACTGTATCTCCAAATTTCTTAAAAACCCCACTAATTATGGTATAGTGCAGCATTGAGTTCGAAGCTAAATCCTATTGAGGATCTCTGGGGGAACCTCTCTGCTCCTGTTTTCCAAAACGGAACGCAGTTTGAGACAGTACGTCACCTTAAATTAGCCATAAAGCAAGAATTTGCCAATATTTACATAACTATTCTACAGTCAGTAGTTAATTCTCTGAAAGCGGCTTAATTTAGTTTTAAAATATAAGGACAATTCTACTGACTATTAAAATAAACATTTCTTTCAGTTAAACTCAAATGTATAGGCTTTACTGGTAAAAATAGTAAAATGCACATATAAATATTTACCATTAGCCTAAACTTCAATTTTGTTTTATAGTTTAAAAGATATTTTGAAATTTGTTAATTTTTTGTTTTTTATATCGTATACATTAATAATAACAAACCTGCATACTCAGAAATATTTTGCAATTCTGTAATCTTTAATTTTTTTTGCACATATAATTATTTGACTGAGGTATGAACACACAAGTGGTAAGAATAAACCAACGTGCACAGCTGCATTGAGGAAGAATATCCTTTATCTCCCGTTATTGCGTTGCATAAATTCTTGCAAATTTATTTACGTTGCGTTTATAATGGATTCAAGCAAGCATTTGTGAGCGTGCAGTTGTGCACAATCTGCAAAGACTCTTGCTTCATGACAAAGTTACAGTAGTTGTGCTTATAGCAACAATTACACTCGAGTGTTTCTTATGAAGGTCACAACGAGTTATAAAAATACTTATACATACATGTACATGTACATATACAAAATAAAATTAGATTTCTTTGGGTATGATTAATATAGGCAAAGTAATAAAAGACTAAAATACTACTACTACTAAATAAAAGTAGGAGAATTTTTTGTTTTAATAGTTCGCCATGATATTGCATTTGTTGCTTTAGTAAATTGAATAAATCGAGTATTTTCTATTCAATAAAAACTTGGTCAATAGCACCAAGCCCCACTGTGTTTTTGCTGATCCCCTTTCAGTAGTTATCTGTCATGGCTTCCAACTGTTATGTTTTCCAGCTGCTTTGTCGTAATCCATGCACTTCACTCAACTTGCCACTTCACATTCCCAGCTACATAGTGCTTAGTTGTTGATGTTGATTTTCGATATTTTCTTTTTCATTGTTTTGCTTACTGATATCCCACGAGGCACTGCTGTCTCATTGCACAAAATCACCATTCACTGCTGTTCTTTGAAATGCCAATATCACTTATCCAATGTTATTTTTGACAACAATCTCAGATATTTATTAGTTGAATTAGTAGTATAATTAAAAATTTAATTTTTTTCCTTTATAATATCACTAAATAATAAAACTTTCTTTATAAATATGTATGTGTATTTTACTTAAAGGTTTAAAATCTTTAAAAAGCGAATTTTCAGATGTGCATTTAAAAAAAGAAACAACCACAGCTGTCGGTTTAATTTATACGTACTTATTAAACAACTTCAATCAAATAGTTGGCACTGAAATGACAATAAAGTCACTAACTGATTAATTATTAATGTGTTCACGCGCTCAACGGTCAGCAGTCAACGATAGTAGGTTTGGCTGCTCATTAGACAACAACATAATGAATGTTTCAGTTTCGCTTTATTGCTGTTGAAATTGATATTCATCTGTCTTTATTGCACATAGTTTAAGCATTCCAGTGTTGTTGCACACGGCGTATGAGTAACCACTGACCAACATGTTGGGTGAACAAGATGAATAATCATCATTAAGCATTTTCTAGAAGTCCCACAAAGTGCGGGTACTGCAGATACTTGTCAAAATTGCGAGATTGTTTAAATATTTGGTTCACACCGAGCATAGCCTTTTCGGACTTGTTTTAATATAATTCCAATAGTGACTACAATATTTTTATTGAACTTAATGATAATAGAGTTTCGCAGTCATGTTGTCAGCTGATATTTACAAGCCCAATACCTGCAAATGGATCAGTTCAAAAATATAGAGAGCGGTATCAAGGAGCTAATAGACTCAATAACTATTCCCCATTCTAAAAATGGGGTCTAAAAACCTTGCAAAATTAACAGCATTGACCACGGTTACTGTCATCCCCGTGTTTATGCTGCACCAACCGAATGTATGAAAGAGAATTATTTGGTTGCTTTGACACCACCAATTATGATTTTATGTTGAAACAAATTAATTACGCGTTGTAATTAAATGCGTGAATGCGCACTTTTTAGCGGGTTCAAAACGACTTTGACACAGGCAGCTATGTCAGTCTTCATTAATTTGCTTGCTTGGTTGCTTAATAAATAATATACAATATTACAGTAATCACGACAGAACCCTTGTATATACATATGTACATACTTATTTATTTGTGTTGAATATAATTAAACATTATTAAGAATTAGTGCAGAGGTACGGGCTTAGCAAAGAATAAACCTATTTTATTGAAAGTGCTCTCAACCACGTCTATGGATTTTTCTCACTTTTGAGCAGGTACAAATTTCACAATAACAACTATAATTTCGAAGCCTCAGTATAAGAAAACCTCTACAAAATATATTCTAAAACAGAGTTCGGATTACTTATGCAGTGGTGGCTGGTATAGATTCTAAATACCGTCTATAAGAATGCAGGCGTATGTACACACGAGTATAGGCAAAAGTTTAAATAATATAGAAAATGGAAATTTTCATGTTATCTGCACTCAGCTTTTTTTTTTGAAAATGGAAAAACGGTCGAAATCACTTTATAATATATACATTAGGAACCAATGAAGATAGCGGAATAAAACTGTGCACAAATTCTGTAATTGACCAGTGCCATCCCTTGTGGAAAAATTGTCGATTGTCGAAATCGGACTATAACTTTTCAAGGTCTCTGATACCGAAGATGAAGAACTCAGTGCCTAATGGTAAATTTTCACCGAAAATATCGGTAAATCTCTCAGATATTTTAATTTAATTCAGATTGCAATGGTTAAAATCGGGTCATAACTTCCCCTACCTCCCATATACCTTATATTCGGATTATCAAACTTACCGCATATATCGGTTAATAAGTGAGATATATTTGTAAAATTATATGAGCATATAGTCTGGGATATAGTGGTTAAAATTAGTGAAATCGGTTTTGAAATTTCCTCCACACTATATCAATAAATTGCGAGAGTATAAAATGTTCACTTGTTCTTGATCAAATGTATTCACTTAGTCAAATGCACTTGCCTGGTTTCTTTTTCATATACATACATACATACCTAGTTTTTATCATTTCTTCATTCAGATTCACTTTAGGCAAATTTAAGGAGACACTTGTAAATTTTTTACCATTTTGAATTTAGATTGTTGTTAATCTGCTTTGTATAAGAAGAGTACTTCACTTAAGTGTGCATTTTCTTGAGAAACAGAAGAAAGTGGAAGTTTCGGTGTTTGCTAGCAAAAAAAAAATTGTATATTTACTCCTTCAACTTCTAAATTATTGATATTTTGTTGTTGCTCGTTTGTGTATAATAAATTAAGTAAGAAAAAATTTAGCCATTGTGCCGAACTCAACACATTACACTAATTAGTACGAGACAACAATTTTTTTCGGTTTTTGTTTGTTTAGAGTACACAATATTTAGAGATTTTCATGCATATATGTATATCTATCTGTATTTAAAAAATAGTATGCTACTGGAAAATTATTTTTCCGAACATTTACAATATGGGTTATGTAAATTAACACGCAACGCAATGAAGCGTGACTCTGGCTGTTCAATGTTATTAAAATAAACGAAACGAATGGAGAATAGCTTTGTGTTAATAGTGAAATGTAAGTGTGCATAAGCGCTTTAAAATAGTGGAGGAATATTATTTTGTTATTTCGATGTTTGTATTTATCTAATATGGCTATTAGAGATATTTATCTACTTCACGCGAAGGTGTGAAACGAGCACATATTAGTACTTAATAGCATACGGGGATATGTAATTCATTGGCAGTAATTGATTTAAAACGATAAAAAGATTTAGCAGCAAAAGTTCTCAAATGTGCGTGTATGCTTTCAATTAAGTGAAAATGTAATAGTATGAGGATATGTGCTGGGAAGTGAGGAGAGTTATTATTATATTTATTATATACTTTAGCTATATTTATACTCTCGCAACAAAGTTGCTACAAGAGTATTATAGTTTTGTCCACATAACGGTTGGTTGTAAGTCCTAAAACTAAACGAGTTAGATATAGGGTTATATATATCAAAATGATCAGGATGACGAGACGAGTCGAAATCCGGATGTCTGTCTGTCCGTCCGTCCGTGCAAGCTGCAACTTGAATAAAAATTAAGATATCTTGATGAAACTTGGAAGACGTATCCCTAGGCACCATAAGAAGGTTAAGTTCGAAGATGGGCGTAATCGGATCACTGCCACGCCCACAAAATGGCAATAACCGAAAATATATAAACAACTATAACTCAGCCATAAAATAAGCTATTGAAGTAAAATTTGGTATGAAGAATCGCTCTATGAAGGGGCATATGTGGATGTAATTTTTTTGGGGAAGTGAGCGTGGCCCCGCCCCCCACTAAGTTTTTTGTACATATCTCGCAAACCAATAAAGCCATATAAACCAAACTTTCTGCAGTCGTTTATTTTAGCCGTTTCCTTATACAGCCCAAAGAAATGGGATAATAATCACGCCCACCTCCCATACAAAGGTTAGGTTGAAAATTACTAAAAGTGGATTAACTCCCTAACAAAAAACGTCAGAAATACTAAATTTTACAGAAGAAATGGCAAAAGGAAGCTGCACTGAGATTTTTTTACAAAATGGAAAATGGGCGTGGCGTCGCCCACTTATGATACAAAAACCATATCTCAAGAACTATTCGACCGATTTCAATGAAATTCGGTATATAATATTTCGTTGAAACCCTGATGACACTGGTGGAATATGATCGGTTCACAATTACGTCTACTTCCCATATAGCTCAATTTTGAATACTTCTGATTCGTTCACTTTATAATGTATGCATAAGGAACCGATAAAGATAGCGAAATAAAACTTTACACAAATACCGTATTTTGTAAATTGTCAAAATCGATCCATGACTTTTCAAGGCCCCTGATTTTAAACATGAAGAACTCAGTGCCTAAGGGTAATTTTTCACCGAAAATATAGGTAAATCTCTAAATAAATTGCGAGAGTATAAAATGTTCGGTTGCACCCGAACTTAGCATAACTCAAAGCATTCATTCATACTGCTATCAAATCTGCATCAATCCTTTGAACACTAAGAGCTAAAGCAAAATTTAATGCCAAATGAAAGTGAAATTAAAGCAAACAAGGCACTACAGGGCAGCATATTTCATCGCATTTACACTCGTTCATATACATACATTGCCTACTTAAGTGCATGTACTCGTCCATAAACTCGCCAGAGTCCGTACTTAAGCCAGCACTAATTGAACGTGTGCGTGTATGGTCAGTTCGGAAATGTCTATTGTTTCCTGCTGTCATGTACGAGTTTGCCTGAAATTAGTGAGTTGTAGTTAAGTCTAAAATAGAATTTTCCCTTAATCTCGTAAGTACTACATAAAGTGCATAAAAGCTTAAAGGAGTGTTTAAGGATTAGACACCTTCAGTTAGGCTTAAACATTTACATAGTATTTTATATTTATATATACTTTTAGAAGCAAATATATGAAAAAATAACAAAAATTATATAACAAACTGTATTTCTAAGAGGATTTTAAGATTATGAAAATAAGGTATTAAAGACGATTAAAATAGGAAAAGCATTATGAGAGCAAATTATGCTTTAAATAATAAGACAGATTGAAAATCGCAAGTTAAAATGGCCAAAGGCAATAATTGCTCACAAGCAAACGTTTGAATATATATTAGAGTATATAATTTATTGAATGGGATAAAGGAAATATTTAAAGAATTCTTCCACATAGCCATTCATCAAGGTAAATATGCTAGTGCCTTGGTCTAACAATAATGATATACCATAATTCGTTATCAATGTTTAAATAATTTAATATAATACATTACAATAGGAAATTTGTAGCTCATTTTTGAATAATACACGACTAATTATATAATTGTATATCATTTATATATCATACAAGTGAATACTAAAGTGATCTGCTATCTTACAATAAATTCCATCTGGGATCTATATTTCTGCTATGAGACACTTAAATCTTTAAATCTGCTTACGTAAAAGTATGTATGCCTAAAATTATCGTGAACAATTGTGCCTGCAGCTAAACATTTCAAACGCTTGACTTGTGCCTGTCACAGACTTAATCAGGCTGAACGTTCACAAGTCTACCCAAGTGTATTTAGCTTGTACATAGATGGTATGCGCCACGTTTTTGGCACATGTATTATACAAATGTGTGTGAAAAAGCTTGTTTACTTTGACACTTATTCAAGTATTTTCATAAATAAATATCAAATATGTATGTATATAAAGCGTGCGATTTCTGAGATATAGAGCTTTTATTTGCTTTAGTTTAATGTCCTGAATGTGGTTCAATACTTCATTACTTTTTTATGATTACTTCTTCTATGTAAGCCTGTTTCTTCCTGAAATAACTCGTAAGGTCCTTAATATATCTTATATGTATCAGCAAGATTTACAGCGGCATATTTATATAAAATAAATAAATGTTCATATAAAATGGAAACCGCGCTACTTTAAATTTCACTCATGCGAGCTACAGCTTGAAGAATTTAAGCAGCGCTGTTACGTGACTATAATAATATTTATGTATTAATGAGTATTTTCTTATATATATACGACTACACATGTGCATAATTATGTACTTATGAGTCAAAAGGGCAACGCACTCCTATATGTACGAATATTTGTATTTGATATGCGGCGACAATTGGCTGAGTGGAATGAACTGTTGTCTTAAATTGCTTGACTCAAATATTTCTACTTCCGACTTTCTTAGCCTTTTTTTGGTCGTTTTACGCCATGTGATTATATCTTAAATTGCTTGGAGTATTTGTTGCCTATATTCCTACACTTTTGTACATAAAGTCAGTTAGTACTTTCCCTATTCAGCTTCGCTGTCGGCAAATTTGAAATGTTTGAATTTCGAATACCTGCTAAGTACGTGTATATGATGAGCGTTCACTTCGGTGATATTCCCGTGAGAAACGAGAGAAAGTGAAACCACCTTGGGAAATGTTTACTTTTACTTGCTACAGCTATACATAAATCACACATATTTTAAATTATATTGGTTGATGAATATTTAATTACGAAGGGATCACGAAATTTATGAGATATGTATATACATATAAAATATATATATTTTCAAATTGTTTCTTGTACAATATTTTTGACATCTTGTAGATTTTTGAGTAAGAGACTATTCAGGACAATACTGGTTGTCACCAGCCTTTCAGCTTAAGAGAATGATGGACGAATAAAGCTCTAAAGAATTTATAATTTTTATTTATTATAAATTAATATGAAATCGATCTCTCAACATCTCTCTCTGTCAAACTTTTCGTAAATTCGGCTATTCTGCACATGAGTTATGGTATTTCCTTCGCATTGGCATATTATTTCGAAAAATTAAGCAATAAATTCCCCGTTGAATATAGACTCAAATAATATGCAATTCAATAAAAAAATCAAAATCAATTTCCGCCACTGTGGCATCCCTAAAGTCAGCAAACACCACACACAATTTCTTATTGATTCAAGGCATCAATTTTTTGCTTCGTTTTTTTTTTCAAACTCTTTTGTTGTATATCTCGAAATATTCATTACTTTTTTACATCTTCTGTTTTCGCCCACAGACTTTTATATTACTTTTCGTAAGACGCAATACAGGTGAAAGAAAATTAAGTGTGCATATTATAATTTAACTGTTTTTTTTTCCAATATTATATACGTATTCAGATCTCTCATTATGTGCTGTTTATTGGCTCTATATTGCCTGCGGCTGCTCTTTACCACTGATGTGACTATTTAACGGAGTAAACGAATAGAATATAATTGGGAATTTATGCCAATTTTCTAAAAATTCATGATATAACCATATGAGTAATACTAAAATGTCAATTTCAAGAACTATCATACATTTCCTTAAGATTTCAGTCAGATTTTATCACACGCCAAGGCATAAGCAAGTGTTTAAACAAGTATGCTTTTGATGCTTGCTACATATGCACAATTTGATATTCTATTAGTATATATGCTAGTACGATAAGTAGCTACGTTCAAGCGCATTATGTTTAACTTTTCTATAGATAATCCTTATTCACATGCTCTCAGGCGTACATGCATTCATTTGAATATATTTATACTTTCTAAATGTATTTATCTACTGTCGAAGAGGTGTAGCGCGAGAACATACAAGTACTTAAGCCCATATGGGTATACACAGTCACGTCAATGAAGGTATTAAAAGGATTTGCTAGCAATACAAATAGCTTTACTCACCTCGCAATATATCTTAATACTCTAATTTCACAAGTGGGGCCTTTGCGCTTTCAACTAAGTGAAAATGTTTGAAAATGTGTGCTGTAAAGTGAGATGAATAAGTGATTGGCAGGCACTGCGACGGAAGGTCTTAAAATACGTTTTTTCTGATTTAGTCATATCTTTTGATTGCGACCGGGAAAAATTTGCATAGAAATCGTATACGCTGAAAGGATATACAAGTTGAAAAACGAATGTATGAAATAAATTCGCAAAGTGTGGGAATTATGAAAATAAATGCATGATATGTGTTAATTCAATATATGAAGGAGGTACGTTCTCTTATGACTTACTTTATATGTTTAAATTTTTTGTTTATTTTCTTATTAAAGCTTTCGTGGTTTTGAAAAATGCTTCAAAATGTTGACTGAAATGTCGACAATGATTATAGTTGAATAGTCAAAAAATTTTAGCATGGAAATCAGGTTTTGTAAAAGAATTATTGACTTTAATAGATTGTTTTCAAAGCCAAACTCTTTTTCTTAAATTTTTATTTAAAATGTTTATTTCTCTGATTCAGCACAGGTACAGCTATATCTCACTTATGTCAATCTGTTATATATTTCGCACCATTTGAAAGAGTAAGAACCCAATTTAATAGCAAAAGTAGCTGAAATTAAAACAATTACCGGTAGAAGAACAGATGTATATCATCTTCAACCTAATCGCAAACACACTCATATATAATAAATTATCTGCTTAAGTGTATAAACTCGTACACCTGCTGGCATCACCAGCATTCGCACTTAAGTCTGCACTAATTGAACGTGTGCGAGCTTGCCCAGTCCGGAAATATATATTGTTCTTGTTGTCATTTATAAGAGCACAATGGACAGTAGTTAAGCATAGAATATAAAAATATATACTTACTTAGCCACTTAAGCTGCACGTGTTGACAGATATACTCGTAAACAGGAGTATAATTATATATGTGTGTATATAATACGATTGTGCTTTATTTAAATGTTATCACGTTTCGTTTGTGTGTGTATGTTGCTCGAAAATATGACCTGATTCCATTAATATTTGCGATGTAATGTAATCCTAGTAAATAATAATTCATTAAGATGTCATGTATACGTCATGGTGGTTGATCATTACTACTAATATTATTAATTATGTACCAGCGGCAGTGGCCATTAATTTTTTATGTTAATTGCTCTGTTTTGTTTACGGTTCAACAGAGTGTATATGTAAATTTTAGGAAAAGTGATGAAATAAATTATTTTAAATGAAGTTAAACTAACTGTTCTTAATATCTAGAGGCTCCATACAAGAGTCGAAATATGTTTTGCAATTAAAGTTCCTGTCTCTCGCATTACGACTTATAACTTTTAAAGTCATAAAATACTCTGTATATAGCAAGAACCTCGGACTACACTCAAAGCTATAGAGTTTTATACCAAATTTTATTGAAATTAGTATTCTATTTTTTACAATTGGTCACGTATGGATCTCGAAAGCATAGTGATGAAAAACTAATAAACATTCCGAACTTGGCTTTTCACCTCATACCCGTGGCGCATTGTTATAAGTATTTATATATGAGAACAAGCAACCAGAGAAATTATAAATAAAGTCACGTTAATTGAGGAGCAAATGATAAATTTAATAAATAAAATAAAAAATTGCACCTTTGTGCTTTACACCTTTAATGAGATTTTCCCACTACAATGACTAGAATGGCATTAAAAATTATTTTTATCACTGATTTTGTTTTACTAATTCTCTACTCGTTCACTTTTCACCTTTTGTAATGCACAATACGGAGTTTTGTTCTTTTCATATTCCTTTCACATAAAAAAAAAACAAGAAAACAAGTTAACTTCGGCTGTACCGAAGTAAATATACCCTTCACAGGTGCATTTCTTTTAGTAACTATGAGTTTAAGCAAATCTAAAGACGTAAGAAAAAGTAAATAAAAAAAAAGAAAACATTTTACTAATTCTTTTTAGCCGGGTTGATTGCTAGAAACATTAAGGTTATATAGTTAACCGATCTGAACAATTTATTCGGAGAGTATATTATTACCTTAAGCAGTAGTCCATGTCAAATTTCGTGAAGATACCACGTCAAATGCGAAAATTTTCCATACAAGCCATTGATTCAGATCGTTCAGTTTGTATGACAGCTATATGCTATAGTGAACCGATCTGAACAATTTTTTCGGTGATTAAATTATTTCTATGAACAATAACTCACACCAAATTTCGTGAAGATATGAATTAAAATGCGGAAATTTTCCATACAAGCCCTTGATTCCGATCGTTCAGTTTGTATAGCAGCTACATGATATAGTGGTCCGATATCGGCAGTTCTGACAAATGAGCATAACAAAGGAAGGGAAAATAACATCTGCAAAATTTCAAAACATGGCTAAATCGACTCAGTTCAACCTACTGATCATTTATATATATACTTTATAGGGCCTCCTTCTGGTTGTTACAAACTTCGTGACAAACTTAATATACCCTGTTCAGGGTATAAAAATTTAAATTTATTCTACCAATCCAAGTTTTTCGAAATCCGATTCTGCTTATTTCCATATCCTGCACTTTTTACATCACTCGTAGCACATAAATTGTACTATAATTTTAATCTACATCGTGTTTACTAACATGCCATATATTGCTTTATAAACAAGCACGGATATCTAATACTGCACGCAAATATGTATGGATGAAAGCTGCTGCCTGATATCTGGCGCCTCAAATTCACGCCCAAACGACAACAAAGTGCGAATATTTGCTGTTATTAAACCCACACTGTAACGCTAAATGAGCAATTGATGTGTGATACTCGTGTGTTCTACTTTGTTGATATTCATGGAAGGCGTTAACAAACAAACATCTATCCTCCTATCATTATTATTTAGCGACATCAGAATCTCTAATTAAATTTTCGATTATTACAAGCTAACTGCAAAGTTGTTGAGTGTTTCTATATTGTTATACCTATAAAGAAAAAAATAAACTTGATAAAAACAACTTGAAATTGACAGCCTAGAAATTGTTTTATTATTTTTATAGATCACCATAAAGGACACACACACACACATCTCTAGCGTTCATATATGAGTCAAAATCAAATTCAAGCTAAGCCCATAAGTAGATTTTTACGTCACCATTTTCGTCTTCTTCAATTGTGGTGTGGCTTATCAGTATTTGTGATGCATAAAATCTAAAGTTTAGGGGAAAACATTTGAAAATAAATCAAAACTCGTTGAACAAAGTGTTTGTTGATATCACCAAATGTGTATGCATGTTAGTACTAACAATGAAGTGTGAAATGTAAGCCGACTTTCCACTTAAAAGTCAACAGCAAACAAATAAAGCAATTTCGAACCATTAATTTAACAAGAAAAGGATACGGTTGAAACAAAAATAAACATAATTGATTCCATGACACTTGTAATTGATGTTTTTCATTTTGCTAACACACTCTGAGTAAACTTAATAGAAACTTCAAAAATTGCGCAAAGTGACAGTAAACAAAACTACACATGCATATACAAGAGACAAATTAAATTTTACTAGTGAACGTGTGTCATTGTTGAAATAGTAAATAGTTTACATTATTATCTATTATATGTAACCTTTACATTAGTCTTCAGTTCAATTTCCCTTGCATACAATAAGCGTTCTAAGATTCAATTAAATCACATTCGGTTCAATTTCAATTCAGTTATATAATCAAATAAATTAGTAAAATTCACAGCAACAATTTCTTGTTAAAGATTCGACTTAATTATTTCATTTGCTCAATATTTTCCCGTCTGATGTTGGGATTAGACATACTCGAGTGCGTATATAAGCGCATCGGTGTGAGTTATAAAAAACGCTTCGTAATAACATAGACTTTTATTTGTGGCAAGGACGAAAGTAAATCGGATTAATTTTAAGTGAACTCGCAATTATCTTACAACTGTGAAAAATAAAAACCAATATAAGAAAAAATAAAAATAAATATTTCATTAGATACATAAATGCTCAAGAGAAATAAAGCTAGAAAATCATCAAAATTATTACTTGAGAAATATAATGTTGCTAAATTAATATAATCTAAGTCAGTATTAATAGTGTAATTTACGAATATTAGATAGATATCTTTGTACCTCCGAAACTTGTCGAACAGGACTCTCTTACAACTTTATGTGGTAATGATTTCATTTTATATTCAACAAAGGCATAGAAAATGTCAATGCTGGAAATGAGATTAGTTCGCTTCTTCTTGGCAACAGTATGGTGAGGAATATAAATGGCTTGGAAAGCAAAAGACAACGAGTGAACACAATAATCAAGCTATATAACCTAGCAGTCTTGCAGTGAGTAAGCTTGGATGGAAAGTTAAACAAGATGTAGCTGTATATTGAAGTATGTTTCTTATTAGAATAGATTTATTCACTCATGGTATTATATTTTCCTTCTAGTAGTCATTTATGCCATTTTAAAGAGTTATCCATATATAATACAAATATAGCTGGAAACGAAGATGGGAATCAGTGATTAATAATTATAATGCAGTGTTGGAGCATGATCGTTTTAATTAACAACTCTGGGATTCTATCAACTTTTAAAGTTCCTACCAAGCATTATCTCATTTATTGTTTCATATTGGCTATTGTGTACAAATTGTTGTTGAAATTGAAACTTTTAATACGTTTTTTATTAAGTCACTTAAGAGAATTGCACAATGTGCTAACAATTATTTTTTATTTTGCTTATTTGAGTGCTCACCACTTACCATTCCATTACAGTTACTAATTAATTAATTACTAACTTAAGTACCGAAAAAAACGCGAAAGATTTTAGAAAGCAGAATAAAAAGTTTACATAAAAGAAAATACTTTTATCAGCACCAAACAGCTGAGCCAATTGACCCCAATTTGTCACTTTGCTTGAGGATGCTTGTCATGCCGCATTAATTCACGCTTTTTATTTTGTCAATCAAAGCAATTACAAGCACAAAATAATAAAGCTAAAGAATGTAGTTTAGCATAAAATATAGGTCCTTTTGTAGCTTTGCTTTCTTTCTGTACTTGATGTTCGCTTGAGTTGAATATAACCGTGAGTAAACTAAGACTACGTATGAAATGAGTTTTTAATATCTTAATGAAGACTGCGCTGTTCGAAAACTTGATAATTGGAGGGTGTAAAATATTTTTTTGTGTATACAAAGTTTTATGTATCATTACCTAGTTTATAAACTAGTATTACTTATATCACGCATGGCACGCAGTGCAGTATATAGTACTATATGGTGATGGATACAAGCACGCGTTAAGTGCAATGTGCAGTTGTGTACAACATTCAAAAGCTCTTCTTTAACCGTAAAGGTATAATAACATCTGCGCACAACTGCACTTGAGTGCATTTAGTGAAGGTCGCTACCACAAAGTTACAAAAATACGTATGCATATATACTGGTACATAATACTGTGCATAAAACTCTGTAATGGTAAGAGCACTTATAGTTTTCAGAAATATATGAATACACAAGCACTAATTGCGAGTGCGTATATTTTCTCAAAAGTAGTGTAAAGCTCTATTATAATTTGAAGATTATTGCAATGATTAAAAAGTTAGTTATATATGTTAATATGTAAATAAATACAACCAAATTAAGTTTATTATTTACGAATAAATACACATAATATTAATAAATAATCTACAACAAATATTTTTAAAATATAATTTGTAAAAAAAAAAATGTTATTGAATTCTGAAAAACCGAAATAATTTTTAATTGCCAAACAAGAGTTAGTGAAATTACTTTGGCGTCAACACAATAATGAGCACCAGCAGCATTAACATGCCTATATAAGTGTAAACAATAATTGCTTAAGCGCAACTCATGCCTACGTTCACTCGGTAAGTATTTAGGATCCATTCATGCGCGTTAATCACCATGGTGTGCGATTAGTCACGCCATACCATGCTATTTACTGACTGTTTGACTGACGACATCTATATGAAATATGCAAAAGAGGTTATTGTGCGCATACATACACAGGCACTTAGAGGCGTTTTGTAACTTTTGATTATTTGCTTGTCTATGTTAATGAGTTTTCGTATTATTATTCAGAATTTCATTTTTCGTACGAATTTATATATGTACATAAATTTGCATTAATTAAGCAGTTAAGGAGAAATTATTATTACATTTCTGTACCGATAACCTAGAAGTCCAAATAGTAATTTTCTTACAGATACAAGCTTAATGTGCAAATTTTGTAAATGCAAACTGTTGAAAGGTCACTAAATACTCCAAAAAGAAAACTTTGCAGTACATTAATTATAATGTTGTATTTTAAAGACATAACAGAATGATGTTGGTGGTAGCTCTTTGAAACGAATTAAATATGTAAAATAATCGTGTTTTTTGCATCATTTTTATAATACCAAAAATTTTCTTTAATGATTTTGTTTTTAGGTTTAATCTTAAATATAAATTGAGTGGCATTAATGAAGTAGAAATGTTCAATTATCTTTAACGCTTACAACAATCCAACAAGAAAGCCACTAAATTATTTCAGAGTTTCACTATTCAACGCATTCAGTCAGCTGTCAGCTTTTTGAGGATTGACTATTCATTGGACAAATTAAATACACAATGTTCAAATTATTCTTTCAGATTCGTTTTATTGTTTTTGAAATTGAGATTTATCAAGCCTTATTGTACAACAATCGTGTGGTATGAATATGATGAATGCGGAAAATGTGTGACACGGCGTATGAGCAACCACTGACAGCTGATTAGTTGCGAAACTCATGTATAGTATACAAATTTCACAAATTCGACAACCTCTGACATGAAAGTAAAACTTCTCCATTGTGACGTCATTTCCGGTGACCCTTCGGAGAAAATGTGCATCCGCGTTGTCAGCATAACTCCTGACAGTATCATCCAAAATGAAAAAACAAAAATAAGTGTTTTAGGTAAGACCATAAACTCGTGCTTGAACGAAGGAAAGACAAAAAAATTGAAGATTGGAATTTTGGCGGACATTTTTCCAAAAAAAAAATCGGTCAAATTTGCTTGACATTTTTTTTTTTTAAATAGTTGTAATTGAAAAAAAAACCCTTCGTTCAAGCACGAGTAAATTGTATCTCGAACACCTGTTCAAAATTTCATCAAGATCGGTTGAGTAGTATTCGAGAAAATTTGACAACCGACTTTGAAAACACGGTGCCGAGAAAAACGCGTTTAAAGTTTTGAGTAACAAGGGTACTTGACTTAGAGCGCACACCTTCAAAAGGTTGTATCTCCGAAATTATTATTCGGATCGATCTTGAAAATTTAGGATTTCAGAGAAGAGAAAAATCCGAATAAAATCGTAGTCAACCAATCGTATATAATTTAGAAAAATTAATTACATCTCATAAAAATTTCATATTTCGTTACATGGTAGTTTTCTTAATCTAAACATTCAGTATTGATATCTCACGCAAGAATACGTTTCAGAAGTATTTATTAGGTCTATAACGTTTTCCAATAGATCTCTCAAGGGTCAAGCATTGGTCGATTAAATCGATTAAATCGTTTTATATCGATCTTGGACATTTGTGTCAACATTAACCCAAAAAAATATTTGTAGAGATCTGTTGGCATCCCAAACTTATTCTCAACTGAAAATGTCACTTTTTGAGACGAATTCTCGACATTTGCGGGAAATTTTGCTTTTCTTTTTTAATTCCAAGAAAAGTGCGTCTGAGACTCATCGACATTTGTAACCGTTTTTATACAAAAAAACTTAAATTTACAAAAAAAAACGATGGAAGCAAAGTTGTAGACCTAATTCATGTAAAATATTCACGTCATTATTCCTTATTAGAAGCATCAGTTGACTTCTGTCACTGCTAGAAGTGAGCATTGATCTGTTCATCACATCTTAATTCTTCACATATAGAAGATCTATCTCAGTATTTCCTAAAAGCTCTATTGATTTTGTTTAAAAACAATTTCTTCAGCGAAAAATCAAAACCTGGAGTTAACACCGTCGATCGCGTAGTTAATTCGAATGTTAATATCAGAAGTGCTAGAATACCGAAGACGGCCTAGCTCCATTTTATAAAATACTTATTAAAGTAGAATCTCTGCACCCTTGCCCTTAAAAACGCTTATACACATAATGGAGAAAAGAGAAGATGGCCAAGTGCCTATGAAGTCACACGAAAACTCATTTGCATATTTCATTTAGATGTCGTTCGCAATTACCATGACATGATGTGGTGATTAACGCGGATGAATGGAATCTAAATGCTAGCCGAGAGCGCTTAAACATGAGTTGGGTTTTTTGGCGAGGAAAAGATTGTGTTTATATGAATAAATGTATATAGTTATTTGTGTTGGCGCCAAAAATCACCGCTTGTTTTGCAATTAAAATTATTGTTGTCTTCCATTTCTCCATAATGTAAATTTTAAGTTATTATAATATTTTCTTTTATTAGCTATGTTTATTTCTATTTTAATTTATGTATATTTATATTTTATATATATAACTGCAATAACCTCCGAATTAAAATACTGCTGTAAGCTGCTCTTGAGTAAATATATACACACGCAATTAGTGTACATGTATTCATATAAGTCAAAACTACAAGTGCTCTTAACACCAAAAAGTTTTATGAACACCTTATGCATATATACATATGTATGTGTTGTGCAAATTTGATGTTGTGCTCGGGTGCAGTTGTGCGTGAGAATGTTGTAACCTTGTGGTAAAAGGAGAGTGTTTGGGGGTTCTGCACAAGGGAACACACAATTTATGGTTGCTTGAACACATCATAAATGCAAGGACCTGATAAATAATAAATTTGTTTAAGTACAAGGGTTAGAAAATTTGTGCTACACTGACTTCTAAAGTGTGGAAATTTTTAATATTTTTATGTTTTTATACTCTCGCAACAAAGTTGCTAAGAGACTATTATAGTTTTGTTCACATAACGGTTGTTAAGATATCTTGATGAACTTGGCACCATAGGAAGGTTGCTTTCGAAAATGAGCAAAATCGGACCACTGCCACGCCCACAAAATGGCGAAAACCGAAAACACATAAAGTGTCATAACTAAGCCATAAATAAAGTTATAAATGTAAAATTTGGAATAAATGATCGTACTAGGAAGGGGCATATTTGAATGTAATTTTTTGTGGAAGTGGGCGTGACCCCGCGCCCAATTCGGTTATTTGTATATATCTCGCAAACCAATAAAGTTATATAAACCAAACTTTCTGCAGTCGTTTTTTTGAGCCACTTCCTAATACAGTCCAAAAATGAAAGAAATCGGTTCATAACCACGCCCACCTCCCATACAAAAGTTAGGTTGAAAATTACTAAAAGTGGGTTAACTCACTAACGAAAAACGTCAGAAATACTAAATTTTACAGAAGAAATTGCAAAAGGAAGCTCCACTCAGATTTTTTACAAAATGGAAAATGGGTGCGGCATCGCTCACGTATGTATGGGTCAAAAACCATATCTCAGGAACTACTCGACCGATTCGAATGAAATTCGGTATATAATATTTTCTTGACACCCTGATGACACGTGTGGAAAATGGATGAAATCGGTTCACAACCACGACTACTTCCCATGTAACTCAATTTTGAACTCCATCTTAATCCTTCACTTTATAATATACATATATATACATAAGGAACCAATGAAGATTGCGAAATAAAACTTTACACAAATACTGTATATGATCAGTGGCTTCACTTATGAAAATATTTTCGAAATCGGACTATAACTTTTCAAAGCCCCGAATATCGAATATGAAGAATTCAGTGCCCCGGTAAATCTCTTAGGTATCTTAATTTAATTCAGAGGAAATATTTTTCTTCTAATAGTGTGTCTAAGTACCAGAAATGGTTAAAATCGGGTTATAACTTCCCCTAGCTCTCATATACCTAATTATAGGTTTTTAAAATTGGGTAAATTGTGTGTTATCTTAATAAAAATATATCAATAAATTGCGAGAGTATAACATGTACGGTTGCACCCGAACTTAGCCTTTCCTTACTTGTTTTGATTGACATAATAAAAAGTTTGAATTAATGCGGCATGACAAGTATCCTCAATCAAATTCGCCAGTCTTCTCTAACCTTCTATTGACTAGGCTACTTGCAGCATATATATTTTTTGAAATTGTACGGTATTTGAGTTAGTAGTCAGTCCGTCATGCATAAAAGACCCATTAGATGCTCTAGTTTAAATTTTAATACCACTCGATACCTGGTTACCTACCAGGGGATCATGAAGTAGAGTAGAAGCGAATAGATTTAAATTCTATTTATAAACGTATGTGAATATTATATTCAAATTAAGTGTTCTGGATCAAAAACAAGCAGTTGTTTAAAATTTATATTTGCATAAGGAAGATCATGTTCAATGCTTTATTAAAATCCACCAATACTTTCATAAAATTCTCATATATTTGGTATTCAGCACATAATATACCTTTGCATACGTATGCATGCCTTCAAACTTGTTAGTCATTACTTGATGCGGTTGATGAATTCTATATTACCTCGCATTCAATTGATTCGTTTCTGCTGACCTTTGTAAGGGCTTTATGCTTCAGTTTATATATGCTAATATAGTATGTGCATATTCGTTTGTATACCAATTCGTATTATTGAACCTTCGTCTGTATTCATACCCCAAATCTGTCACATTGTATTGAATCACCTGTCATTATATGTGTGTATGAATAGTGAAGTACTCAGCAAATTTGCGCACTTGAGACAGTCAGGTAAAATTGCTAGTTCAATAGAAGGTATGTATTTAATATACGAGTGCGATGCTTCTGTGTTTATATATAAGTAGTAATTATGATAATGAGAGGATGTGCGCTATTAAGTTGTTTGGCTCTCTAGGAAATATTGTTTACATTACGCTTTAGTCGGAATACGAATGCATGATATACGTTTAACCAAATTATATTAAATAGTGCCAGTGGCAAAAGCATAGTATTTAGGTAAAACTTTTTTATATGTGAATTATAGAAATTGATCGATGGCGTTGATGCTCAATTATGTGTCTAGTTCTTAAGTTCTTCAAAAGTTAGAAGACAAGACCGTTATTATTCACACAACAATATCTTAAATGATATCAAAGTAATTAAATTCGATTCATTATATAATTATTAAAAAAGGATTCTTTTAAACTTTTTAAAAAGTATAATAATTTCAATAATACCAAAATAAATTTCGAGTTACTAACGCTATTGCCTAATTTGAAGAGAGAGAGTTAAATTATTTTAAACGTATAGATATAATTGTAAATGACAATATGTATGAGAAGCTTTGTTAGATTTATAATAAATGCAACAAAATGTAAATGTTAATAAACCGAAAAAGTTTTGACACTTAAATTCGTAACACGCCGCTGCCATCGGGAAAGTTAAAATAGCAAAATATACATATGTAAAAGTCCATCGAGAATATTTACAAAACAAATGACTTTGATAATGGCAAAAAATAAATACCTAAACAAATTCCACAATTTGCAGATAAAACGCAAAACAATAAAATGACAAAAATCTAACTATAAATAAAAGTAAAAATTAACATAAAACATGAAAGGAAGGACTAAGTTCGGGTGTAACCGAACATTTTATACTCTTACACACAATTCGTTTCGTATATTCGGCATAAAGTCCAACAGAATAACGAAAATCGTTATATTATATATAGTATATGAGGGCTGAGATAATTCCTGGACCAATTTCACTAATTTTCACCACCAAGGTACATTATATCCAAGACAATATCTCATATATTAACCAATATACAATCGGATGTTTGAAATATTAGGTATATGGGAACTAAGTAACGTTACGACTCGATTTCATTCATTTTTGGTACATTAAGATGTACAAAAATTGGTCTGAATTACAGTATGTATGTATGTGATTGGCGTTGCAACCGTTTAGCCGGTTATAGCCGAATCGACGATAGTGCGCCACCTGTCTCTCTCCTTCGCAGTTCGGCGCCAGTTGGAGATCCCAAGTGTAACCAGGTCGCGCTCCACCTGGTCCCTCCAACGGAGTGGAGGTCTTCCCCTTCCACGGCTTCCTCCGGCGGGTACTGCATCGAACACTTTCAGGGCTGGAGTGTTTTCGTCCATTCGGACAACATGACCTAGCCAGCGTAGCCGCTGTCTTTTTATTCGCTGAACTATGTCAATGTCGGCGTATAACTCGTACAGCTCATCGTTCCATCGTCTGCGGTATTCGCCGTTGCCAATGTTCTGAGGACCATAAATCTTACGCAAAATTTTCCTCTCGAAAACTCCTAGTGTCGTCTCATCTGATGTTGACATCGTCCAAGCTTCTGCACCGTAAAGCAGGACGGGAATGATAAGCGACTTGTAGAGCTTGATTTTGGTTCGTCGAGAGAGGACTTTACTGTTCAATTGCCTACTCAGTCCAAAGTAGCACCTGTTGGCAAGAGTTATTCTGCGCTGGATTTCGAGGCTGACATTGTTCGTGTTGTTGATGCTGGTTCCCAGGTATACGAAATTATCTACGACCTCGAAGTTATGACTGTCAACAGTGACGTGGGAGCCAAGACGCGAATGCGCCGACTGTTTGTTTGATGACAGGAGATATTTCGTCTTGTCCTCATTCACCTCCAGACCCATTCGCTTCGCCTCCTTCCCCATGCGGGAAAAAGCAGAACAAACGGCGCGGTTGTTGCTTCCGATGATATCAATATCATCGGCGTACGCCAGGAGCTGTACACTCTTGTAGAAGATTGTACCTTCTCGGTTTAGCTCTGCAGCTCTTATAATTTTTTCCAGCATCAGGTTAAAGAAGTCGCACGATAGTGAGTCACCTTGTCTGAAACCTCGTTTGGTATCGAACGGCTCGGAGAGGTCCTTCCCAATCATGACGGAGCTTTTGGTGTTGCTCAACGTCAATTTACACAGCCGTATTAGTTTTGCGGGGATACCAAATTCAGACATCGCGGCGTAAAGGCAGCTCCTTTTCGTGCTGTCGAAAGCAGCTTTAAAATCGACAAAAAGGTGGTGTGTGTCGATCCTCTTTTCTCGGGTCTTTTCCAAGATTTGGCGCATGGTGAATATCTGGTCAGTTGTCGATTTTCCAGGTCTAAAGCCACACTGATAAGGTCCAATCAGTTTGTTGACGGTGGGCTTTAGTCTTTCACACAATACGCTCGATAGAATCTTGTATGCGATATTTAGGAGGCTGATCCCACGGTAATTGGCGCAGATTGTGGGATCTCCCTTTTTTATGGATTGGGCAGAGCACACTGAGATTCCAATCGTCAGGCATGCTTTCTTCCGACCGTATTCTGCAAAGAAGCTGATGCATGCACCTTATCAGTTCTTCGCCGCCGTATTTGAATAGTTCTGCCGGTGATCTATCGGCCCCCGCTGCTTTGTTGTTCTTCAAGCGGGTAATTGCTATTCGAATTTCTTCATGGTCGGGTAATGGAACATCTGTTCCATCGTCATCGATTGGGGGATCGGGTTCGCCATCTCCTGGTGTTGTACTCTCACTGCCATTCAGCAGGTCGGAGAAGTGTTCCCTCCATAATCCCAGTATGCCCTGGACATCGGTTACCAGATTACCACCTTGGTCTCTACATGGTCTCTACTGAATTACAGTATTTCGGTAAAAAAGTATCCTTAGGCACTGGGTTCTTCTTGTTCGATATCCGGGGCCTTGAAAATTTATGGTCCGATTTCGATCATTTTGAAATGACGGTGTTTGTGTACAATTTTATTCCGTTATCTTCATTGGTTCTTGAGGTATATATTTTAAAGTGAACGAATCAAACGAACGACTTCAGAATTATGTTATATATTATCCGATTTCACTAATTTTCATCTTGTATAATCGTATGCTAAAAGAAAATGTGTCCAGCTAGTTTGGTTTATATAGCGTATTTAGTTTTCGAGATACATATATACATATTTCCAGATGAAATAAAAGTCATACACCTTCATAAAATATATACTTTATGTACGAGTATGAACATATTATATGTGTGTGTGTATTACATGCATATGCTTGTGACTAAGTAAAAACAATTTAGCAAGAACATATGTAAAAACATTTGCACAGAAACGTGACACTTACCCTCGACAAAGGAAATACACTTAGGCTTCTTTTCAAACAGCCTGACAGAATTCGTGACACGCGCAAGTCAGAAGTTTGATATGTGCTAGCTGCAGGCGCAGTTGTTCACATTCACTTTAGTTCTACATACATATTTTAATATATATATGTATATATGTATCCAGATGAAAATTGTGAATAGGAATGGGCGATTAGAATGTTGTAAAAGTCTGCTTTCCCTTTCAGACATGTAGTCCGCGATGAATAAACACGAGTATGACAATGGCGATACTTAATGCTGTTAATTTTACAAACAATTTTTATACTATGACTAGAATGAGTCAGTAAATTTTTGGACTTATAAGTATTGGATAACTAAAGTTTATCATGTTTAAATATATATGATTAAAGTAAATAAGAGTATTTATAAGAAATTGAGGTTTCCATTTAACATGTATTTAGACAAGTAAATAATTGCTTCGTTGAATTGTAGCCGAAATTTAGCTCTTGTAATTTAAATAGAAAAGTCTTCTGATATTTAACATTTCATTGATAATACTGAGTGATAGCACTCATGCACATGTCGAATTCTCCACACTCAATTTTTCTTAAGTAGTGTTATCGTACTAACTACTGGTCGTAAATAGACCGAAAAAATCTACTTAGGAGCTTTTTTTGTTATTCATATTGTTCTTTCCGCATACGGTTGTTATATATGTATGCGTGTGTCTTTTTTTGTATACCGTTAAGCATTTGCTTTAGCTTTGTGCACTTTATGGAATTTCAAGCTATATCATTTCTACTGTATATGATTGTTAAACTTCTTGTGAATTGATGTTATTCTCAAATTCTTATGAACAACGCATGTTCAGTGTAAACGGGAGATACCAATAACAATAAATACAGTGAGTGAGGTAAATTTTGTTAAACTTTCGAGGGCGTTTAGTTGAAATTTGTACAAATATACTTACAGAGAAATATAAATTTTTAGTACTGTAAATATTAAATGGAATCCTTTTCTAATGAAACATACAAGTCCTAAATATTAATATAACAGTAAACATATATATTTACCTTTGAAAATCATAAGACAAGAACATTATTAAATAAATATACTTTGTAGCAAAATTAATTAACCAAGTTACTCGCTCAGACTGCTGCAAAAGTCAAGTACATAATTCGCTAACACACGAGCACTTGACATGATATTTCAAGATGTGCAAAGTACTTTATAAAATCTACTGAAGTCTACCGTTAGATATGACAGCCCATACACGCATACCTAAGCAGATGTGTGTAATGAAATTACCTTGTAATAATCTAAAATTTAATAATGTACTCTGAAGTCACTAAATGATAATAATAGAAGGAATAGAAGATAAATACATTTTCATTATACGATAATGTCGTTGATGAAAGGGAGCAAAATAACGCACGACATCAGTGGCTCTATGGCTATATGTTTCAGTGTGTTTTAATAATAACGTTATTGCCATTTGGCCAAGGTCAAAGTTAGAACTATAAAAAAAAAATTAAAATTTTATAATATTTATAACATTTTATATATATATATTTTATCTGTCATATAAGCGGCGTCAAAAAATTGTATATACCATTGATTTTTTAGTACTAGTATATGCTGAACTTCGGAAGCAAATATTACAATTTTGGAGACTAACTTAACTGCCTTCAGGGTGATCAGGTGAATAAGGATTATCGCAATATTTAGGATTTAACAAAGTTAAATATAATGCGCTCGCACGTAGCTACTTATCGTACACACGCGTATATATGAATATAATATTAAATTTTAGCGGCTTAGAATTTTTTATGATTGTCCTGAAATATTTTAGCATTACTCATATGGTTATATCACACATTTTTAGAAAATCGGTATGATGATGGCTATATAAACGATACGTATATATATATGTATATTAATTAATTTTATTGAAGAAGTTACAAACTTAAAGAGCAGCCAAAGGGACTAAAAAGCATCGACATCATTCAACAGCACACACAAACTACGCAACAATGCCATTGCCTCGGGTGAAATTTGCACGCGTAACATTTAAAAGAGAAATTGCTTAAATTATAATTCTATGGTTCGGGTGAATGAGCACGAGTAAAAAAATAATATCAAAAATCCCACACACAATCAACTGGTGGCTGTGGCTGCACAATTGCATCAAATTTCATCTATCGCAATAGTGGATAGTGTAAATATTGTGGGTGCATAGACATACACAAAAAAACGAAAAAAAATGCAAAACAAAATATTTTACGGTGCATTTATAACTATGTAGGAGTGAAGTTATAGAAATGGAAATTCCGTATTTTCATCGTTTTAACATTTTTCCAAAGTACAATGATCATAAATTTACATAAATTATTATTTTAGAAGGAAAACAAAACAAATTATGACTTGACTATTAAAGGTTACATACATTATGATTTTCTAAAGTGGAATCACTATATAATTATATATAATAATTTCGAATTCGAAAGAAAACTGGCAAGACAGATCAATTATCCGCTTTTGTTTGGCGGGTAGGCGCGATCCGAAAAAACACAAAGCTTTCCAAAAACAAATCATGGGTAGAAACGTCCAAAGGTAGGCGTGATCGTATTCCTGTTTAATTACTTCCAAGTAAACACGACTTATAATATTGCCGTTCTCTAAAGTATTTACAAGTTCTGAACTACCTGCTCTACCTGATCTGAAAGTTTGTTGATGACTTGTCAAAACTTCGAACAATGAATGAGACAAATAAATTTTCATACAAATGGGGTTTTTTCTTCATACTACTTCAATTTCGAAATCCCATTTACAATAACAGAAATTTACCTGTAAGCAGGTATCAAACTCGGATAGGAAATACTGCAACCAAAAAAATAGTACCTGCCGAAAAACGTTGACTGGTCAATTATATAAGGGCATCTTATGTCGCGAAACATATCAAAACCACAACGGAGTTCATTAGAGTAACACCTAAAATTACAGACCAGTGCTAAATAAACGCGAAATATGGCATCGGAGAACGAAACTAAACACGTCAAACGAAAACCAACGAGAATACATCCCATCAATGCACTCTGGAATATGAACACCAAAGTCAGAGGCGGAGATAGTGAGTTGTTTGTAAGCAGACAGCCACAAACTGGGGTTAACACCAAAAGCGTTGGGAATTCAAAATCTAAAATTGGAGGCGAAAGATTACCGGACACCTCGTCACATAGGAAGACAACGAACAAAATACATCCCATTAATGAAAACTGGAATTTGAACAACAAAACCAGGGTTGGAGGTAGTGAGTTGTTCCTAAGCAGAAAGCCGCATCCTGAAACTAATACCAAAAGTGTCAGAAATTCGAAGGAGGTTGGCAATTTACCGGACATATCGACACGTAAAATACGTGAACGGCTGATTCATCTGCTGGGTTTAAAATCACAAACGAAGATTGAATTGTACTCAATCCTACAAAGGCAAGGATTACGTGATTGTGAGAGGAAAGTGATCTCCACCGTACTTGGAGATATTGCCCAGTTTAGTCACAACTCATATAGTTTGCGAATTCGTATCTGGCGAGAAGTTGATGTAAATTGGCCTTACTATACGGAGAAAGAGCTGCAGCAGATGAAAATGAACAAGGAGCGCAGTTTAAGAGCACCAAATAAGTCAGATAAAGTTACCTCTGTGCCAAGCAAAAGTTCGACATCAACATCTCGTACTAGACCATCACAACTGGACGGAAATAATACCCTAAAAAGAAGTTTAAGAGCACCAAATAAGTCAGATGAGGTTACTTCTGTGTCGAGTAATAGTTCGAGATCAACATCTCGTACTAGACCATCACAACTGGACGGAAATAATTCCCTAAAAAGTGTTGATGTATTAAAACGCCCAAATGAAGGAAAATCTGACTCACAACCGTCAAAGAAAAGACGAAGTGATTATACTATAGAATCCATTAAATATGACTTTAACGTTTTCACGGAAATCACAAACTCGAAACAGTACAGTCAATATAAAGCTGCATATGATCGGTATTTTGAAGAATATCTCCCACTTTGGCAGCAGATCGAAGAGTTAAAGCGTAGTTTCCGCGGATTCGGTATACAAATCCTTAATGTACCTGTAGATCATCCCGACTACGAACGCAAGCAACGTTTTGACTATTTGCACGCTAAATTGAATCACATCGGGCAGCTTATAACCAAAAGTGTCAGAAATTCGAAGGAGGTTGGCAATTTACCGGACATATCGACACGTAAAATACGTGAACGGCTAATTCATCTGCTGGGTTTAAAATCACAAACGAAGATTGAATTGTACTCAATCCTACAAAGGCAAGGATTACGTGATTGTGAGAGCAAAGTGATCTCCACCGTACTTAGAGATATTGCCGAGTTTAGTCACAACTCATATAGCTTGCGAATTCGTATCTGGCGAGAAGTTGATGAAAATTGGCCTTACTATACGGAGAAAGAGCTGCAGCAGATGAAAATGAACAAGGAGCGCAATTTAAGAGCACCAAATAAGTCAGATAAAGTTACCTCTGTGCCAAGCAAAAGTTCGACATCAACATCTCGTACTAGACCATCACAACTGGACGGAAATAATACCCTAAAAAGTAGTTTAAGAGCACCAAATAAGTCAGATGAGGTTACTTCTGTGTCGAGTAATAGTTCGAGATCAACATCTCGTACTAGACCATCACAACTGGACGGAAATAATACCCTAAAAAGTGTTGATGTATTAAAACGCCCAAATGAAGGAAAATCTGACTCACAACCGTCAAAGAAAAGACGAAGTGATTACACTATAGAATCCATTAAATATAGCTTTAACGTTTTCACGGAAATCACAAACTCGAAACAGTACAGTCAATATAAAGCTGCATATGATCGGTATTTTGAAGAATATCTCCCACTTTGGCAGCAGATCGAAGAGTTAAAGCGTAGTTTCCGCGAATTCGGTATACAAATCCTTAATGTACCTGTAGATCATCCCGACTACGAACGCAAGCAACGTTTTGACTATTTGCACGCTAAATTGGATCACATCGGGCAGCTTATAACAGCATATGAGGAAAACACAGGAAACAAAGCTAGCTTTTACAATACCAGTTGCAAAGTAATATACGTTGAACACGCATGATCTGGAAGCCATGGGTTCGAAAACGATAGCGACGCCAAAACCACTTAAAACACGACGATGTGTCTGATATTGATTTGGCGATTGGCCCTTTCGGATAGCGACAGTGAAGAAGACAGATTTTATATGTATTATATTAAGCAAATAAAAAATACTTATTCTATGATTTCTGTACAAAATTAACATTGAATGAATTTATTATAAGTGGATGGAGTTTTTCCAAATTTTTTTTTTCTTAAAAACTACTGAAATAGCCAATGGTAACACAGTAAACCTCAACTTATTTCGAGAGAAACTTGTGACTTACGTATTAAATTTTTTGTCTTATTTTGACCATAGTAATTTAGAATGGTTAAAAAAATCCCTATCGTACTTTAAGGGAAGTATTTTAGAATAATGTTTTGAATAAATTTCTTAGCATAGAGAGAAAAAGTTTACATTCTCTGATTATCTGTAAGGTGAACAAATGGGCTATGGGTTTCATTTAACTGTCTCAATAGCTCTTTATTTAATTCTGTGTTCTAATTTATCTAATGTGCAGTCAACTGTCAAGAGCAGCTGACATCTGACCGTTGAATGCATTGGACTGTGAAACACTTTAATCAGTTAGTGGCTTTAATGACGGATTGTTTAGGCCTTTTTAGTGGCGGCTTTTTGTTTGTAAAAATGTTACCTGATTAGATTGCACTAGTTAGCTGCTTTTAAAAAATTAATTTTAATTAAGTTAGCTCTTTTTTCTAAGTAAAAGTAATAGTTTGAGAAGCATGTACAGAAATTAAATAATTTGTTCTCAAATGTTTAAATACTACACATTTTTGTATATAAGTTCGTCCAAATAATTTAAATACTAAACTATAAAACTGTGACAACAAACAAAGATGATGAAGAATTATGTTGAATGTTGACAAACAAATAGATAAGTGCTTTGAAAATGCCTTCTTTAAATGTCTATTTATGTGTATAGTAAAGTTATTTGCATATTTCATTCAGATGTCACCTGTTTGACAGTCAGCAAATACCATGACATGGCGGTACTAATCGCACACCATGGTGATTAACGCGGATGAATGGAATTTAAATACCTGCCAAGTGGGCGTAAGAATGAGTTGTGTACTTATGCAATTAAGCAATTATTGTGTGTATATGTATGTGATTGGCGTTGCAACCGTTTAGCCGGTTATAGCCGAATCGACGATAGTGCGCCACCTCTCTCTTTCCTCCGCAGTTCGGCGCCAGTTGGAGATCCCAAGTGTAACCAGGTCGCTCTCCACCTGGTCCCTCCAACGGAGTGGAGGCCTTCCCCTTCCTCGGCTTCCTCCGGCGGGTACTGCATCGAACACTTTCAGGGCTGGAGTGTTTTCGTCCATTCGGACAACATGACCTAGCCAGCGTAGCCGCTGTCTTTTTATTCGCTGAACTATGTCAATGTCGTCGTATAACTCGTACAGCTCATCGTTCCATCGTCTGCGGTATTCGCCGTTGCCAATGTTCTGAGGACCATAAATCTTACGCAAAATTTTCCTCTCGAAAACTCCTAGTGTCGTCTCATCTGATGTTGACATCGTCCAAGCTTCTGCCCCGTAAAGCAGGACGGGAATGATAAGCGACTTGTAGAGTTTGATTTTGGTTCGTCGAGAGAGGACTTTACTGTTCAATTCCCTTTTCCAGCATCAGGTTAAAGAAGTCGCACGATTGTGAGTCACCTTGTCTGAAACCTCGTTTGGTATCGAACGGCTCGGAGAGGTCCTTCCCAATCATGACGGAGCTTTTGGTGTTGCTCAACGTAAATTTACACAGCCGTATTAGTTTTGCGGGGATACCAAATTCAGACATCGCGGCGTAAAGGCAGCTCCTTTTCGTGCTGTCGAAAGCACCTTTAAAATCGACAAAAAGGTGGTGTGTGTCGATCCTCTTTTCACGGGTCTTCTCCAAAATTTGTCGCATGGTGAATATCTGGTCAGTTGTCGATTTTCCAGGTCTAAAGCCACACTGATAAGGTCCAATCAGTTTGTTGACGGTGGGCTTTAGTCTTTCACACAGTACGCTCGATAGAACCTTGTATGCGATATTTAGGAGGCTGATCCCACGGTAATTGGCGCAGATTGTGGGATCTCCCTTTTTATGGATTGGGCAGAGCACACTGAGATTCCAATCGTCAGGCATGCTTTCTTCCGACCATATTCTGCAAAGAAGCTGATGCATGCACCTTATCAGTTCTTCGCCGCCGTATTTGAATAGTTCTGCCGATAATCTATCGGCCCCCGCTGCTTTGTTGTTCTTCAAGCGGGTAATTGCTATTCGAATTTCTTCATGGTCGGGTAATGGAACATCTGTTCCATCGTCATCGATTGGGGGATCGGGTTCGCCATCTCCTGGTGTTGAACTCTCACTGCCATTCAGCAGGTCGGAGAAGTGTTCCCTCCATAATCCCAGTGTGCCCTGGACATCGGTTACCAGATTACCACCCTGGTCTCTACATGAGGATGCTCCGGTCTTGAAACCTTCGTTAAGTCGCTTCAATTTTTCATAAAATTTTCGAGCATTCCCTCTGTCTGCCAGCTTCTCAAGCTCTTCGTACTCACGCATTTCGGCCTCTTTCTTTTTTTGTCTGCAGATACGTCTCGCTTTCCTCTTCAGCTCTCGGTATCTATCCCATCCCGCACGTGTTGTAGTCGTTTGCAACGTTGCGAGGTAGGCAGTCTGTTTTCTCTCCGCTGCGAGACGGCACTCCTCATCGTACCAGCTTGTTTTTTGTCGTTGCCGATAACCAATTGTTTCGGCTGCAGCGGTACGCAGTGTGTTTGAGATGCCGTTCCACAGTTCCCTTATACCGAGATGCTGATGAGTGCTCTCAGAGAACAGAATTGCAAGTCGAGTAGAGTATTTCGTGGCTGTCTGTTGCGATTGCAGCTTTTCGACGTCAAACCTTCCTTGTGTTTGTTGACGGGTATTCTTTGCTGCACAGAGGCGGGTGCGTATCTTCGCTGCGACCAGATAATGGTCCGAGTCTATATTTGGTCCTCGGAGCGTACGCACGTCTAAAACACAGGAGACATGTCTTCCGTCTACCGCAACGTGATCGATTTGGTTCCGCGTGTTTCGATCAGGAGACAGCCAAGTAGCTTGATGTATTTTCTTATGCTGGAATCTGGTACTACAGCCGACCATATTTCGGGCCCCAGCGAAGTCGATCAGCCTCAGGCCGTTTGGCGATGTTTCGTCATGGAGGCTGAATTTTCCGACTGTTGTGCCAAAGACACCTTCTTTACCCACCCTGGCGTTAAAATCGCCAAGCACGACTTTTACATCGTGGCGGGGGCAGCGCTCATAGGTGTGTTCTAGGCGCTCATAGAAAGCATCTTTGGTCACATCGTCCTTCTCTTCCGTTGGGGCGTGGGCGCAAATCAGCGATATGTTGAAGAACCTCGCTTTGATGCGGATTGTGGCAAGCCGTTCATCCACCGGGGTGAATGCCAGGACTCTGCGACGGAGTCTCTCTCCCACCACAAATCCAACACCAAATTTGCGCTCCTTTATATGGCCGCTGTAGTAGATGTCACAAGGACCCACCTTCGTTCGTTCTTGTCCCGTCCATCGCACTTCTTGGATGGCGGTGATGTCAGCCTTGAGTCGTATGAGAACATCAACCAGCTGGGCAGAGGCACCTTCCCAATTAAGGGTCCGGACATTCCAGGTGCATGCCCTTATATCATTATCCTTAAAACGTTTGCAGGGGTCGTCATCAAAAGGTGGGTGTCTCATCCGAGGCTTTCGTAGATTTTTCATTGGTACTTCGTTTTTATGTGGTGGGTCCCAACAAAACAAAACAAATTATGACTTGACTATTAAAGGTTACATACATTATGATTTTCTAAAGTGGAATCACTATATAATTATATATAATAATTTCGAATTCGAAAGAAAACTGGCAAGACAGATCAATTATCCGCTTTTGTTTGGCAGGTAGGCGCGATCCGAAAAAACACAAAGCTTTCCAAAAACAAATCATGGGTAGAAACGTCCAAAGGTAGGCGTGATCGTATTCCTGTTTAATTACTTCCAAGTAAACACGACTTATAATATTGCCGTTCTCTAAAGTATTTACAAGTTCTGAACTACCTGCACTACCTGATCTGAAAGTTTGTTGATGACTTGTCAAAACTTCGAACAATGAATGAGACAAATAAATTTTCATACAAATGGGGTTTTTTCTTCATACTACTTCAATTTCGAAATCCCTTTTACAATAACAGAAATTTACCTGAAAGCAGGTATCAAACTCGGATAGGAAATACTGCAACCAAAAAAAGGTACCTTCCGAAAACGTTGACTGGTCAATTATATAAGGGCATCTTATGTCGCGAAACATATCAAAACCACAACGGAGTTCATTAGAGTAACACCTTAAATTACAGACCAGTGCTAAATAAACGCGAAATATGGCATCGGAGAACGAAACTAAACACGTCAAACGAAAACCAACGAGAATACATCCCATCAATGCACTCTGGAATATGAACACCAAAGTCAGAGGCGGAGATAGTGAGTTGTTTGTAAGCAGACAGCCACAAACTGGGGTTAACACCAAAAGCGTTGGGAATTCAAAATCTAAAATTGGAGGCGAAAGATTACCGGACACCTCGTCACATAGGAAGACAACGAACAAAATACATCCCATTAATGAAAACTGGAATTTGAACAACAAAACCAGGGTTGGAGGTAGTGAGTTGTTCCTAAGCAGAAAGCCGCATCCTGAAACTAATACCAAAAGTGTCAGAAATTCGAAGGAGGTTGGCAATTTACCGGACATATCGACACGTAAAATACGTGAACGGCTGATTCATCTGCTGGGTTTAAAATCACAAACGAAGATTGAATTGTACTCAATCCTACAAAGGCAAGGATTACGTGATTGTGAGAGCAAAGTGATCTCCACCGTACTTAGAGATATTGCCGAGTTTAGTCACAACTCATATAGCTTGCGAATTCGTATCTGGCGAGAAGTTGATGAAAATTGGCCTTACTATACGGAGAAAGAGCTGCAGCAGATGAAAATGAACAAGGAACGTAGTTTAAGAGCACCAAATAAGTCAGATAAAGTTACCTCTGTGCCAAGCAAAAGTTCGACATCAACATCTCGTACTAGACCATCACAACTGGACGGAAATAATACCCTAAAAAGTAGTTTAAGAACACCAAATAAATCAGATGAAGTTACCTCTGTGCCAAGCAAAAGTTCGACATCAACATCTCGTACTAGACCATCACAACTGGAAGGAAATAATTCCCTAAAAAGTGTTGATGTATTAAAACGCCCAAATGAAGGAAAATCTGACTCACAACCGTCAAAGAAAAGACGAAGTGATTATACTATAGAATCCATTAAATATGACTTTAACGTTTTCACGGAAATCACAAACTCGAAACAGTACAGTCAATATAAAGCTGCATATGATCGGTATTTTGAAGAATATCTCCCACTTTGGCAGCAGATCGAAGAGTTAAAGCGTAGTTTCCGCGAATTCGATATACAAATCCTTAATGTACCTGTAGATCATCCCGACTACGAACGCAAGCAACGTTTTGACTATTTGCACGCTAAATTGAATCACATCGGGCAGCTTATAACAGCATATGAGGAAAACACAGGAAACAAAGCTAGCTTTTACAATGCCAGTTGCAAAGCAATATACATTGAACACGCATGATCTGGAAGCCATAAACATGGGTTCGAAAACGATAGCGACGTCGAAACCACTTAAATCACGACGACGTGTCTGATATTGATTTGGCGATTGGCGCTTTCGGATAGCGATTAAGACTGATTTTATATATATTATATTAAGTAAATAAAAAATTCTTATATTATGATTTCTGTACAAAATTAACATTGAATGAATTTATTACAAGCGGATGGAGTCTTTCCATATTTTTTTTTCTTAAAAACTACTGAAATAGCCAATATAGTTTAAATAATAACTTGTGACTTATGTATTGAATGTTGTGCCTTATTTTGACCATAGTAATATAGGTAAGGTTAGGCTATACATAGACCTATTTAGGTCCTTTGCGATAACAAATGGAGTGCTGTCACGTTGTCCACGAGGAGTAGTCATCCTTTAGGATGCCTGCGCTTTACGCGAATTTTAAAAGCTTTTGTGGCTTCACTTTCGATACCTCTTCCAGATTTTCATATTTTGAGGCCCCCAAGTAGCGAAGTCGTATCCTTGACAATGCAGGGCAGGTGCATAGAAGATGCTTCATTGTTTCTATTGCACCTGGCTCTTGACATTTCCTGCAGTCATCTCGATCTGTAAGTCCCATTTTGTAGGCATGTGCCGCCACCAGACAGTGGCCCGTGAGTATTCCCACCAAACTCCTACAGTCCCTTCTATCGAGTGACAGAATGATTTTGGTGTACTTCTGGTCTACGGTTTTGCACATGGCTTTAGCGGTTTTACACCCCGGTATATTTTTCCCGGATTTTTCTTTTCATGCCCCTGTCCAGATCATCGGACAGACAGTGCATGGGTTGCCAATGTCGGTCGCGTTTCCGGAAGACAATTTTACACCATTCTTGGCAATTTCGTCCACAATATCGTTGCCTTTCAATGCCCCTATGTCCTGGCACCCAGTAGAAAGGAAGATACGTGTTCCTAGCAACTCTCCCCACTGCCATCCTGCTTTGCATCCCATACTAATCGCACACCATGGTGATTAACGCGGATGAATTGAATTTAAATACCTGCCAAGTGTGCGTAAGAATGAGTTGTGTCCTTATACAAATAAGCAATTATTGTATATATATATATATATATTTGGCGTAGGAACCGCTTTAAGCGATTATAGCCGAATCCACCAGAGCGCGCCACTCATTCCTCCTTTTTGCGTTTTGGCGCCAACTGGAAACACCAAGTGAAGCCAGGTCACTTTGCACTTGGTCTTTCCACCGGAGTGGAGGTCGTCCTCTTCCGCGGCTTCCTCCAGCGGGTACTGCATCGAATACTTTCAGAGCTGGAGTGTTTTCTTCCATCCGTACAACATGACCTAGCCAGCGTAGCCGCTGTCTTTTTATTCGCTGAACTATGTCAATGTCGTCGTATAAATCGTACAGCTCATCGTTCCATCGTTTGCGGTATTCGCCGTTGCCAATGTTTAGAGGACCATAAATCTTGCGCAAAACCTTTCTCTCGAAAACCCCAAGAGTCGTCTCATCGGATGTGGTCATCGTCCACGCTTCAGCGCCATACATCAGGACGGGAATAATGAGCGACTTATAGAGTATGATTTTGGTTCGTCGAGAGAGGACTTTACTTTTCAATTGCCTACTCAGTCCAAAGTAGCACCTGTTGGCAAGAGTGATTCTGCGTTGGATTTCAAGGCTGACATTGTTGGTGTTGTTAATGCTGGTTCCCAGATAAACGAAATTATCTACAACTTCAAAGTTATGACTGTCAACAGTGACGTGGGAGCCAAGACGCGAGTGCGCTGACTGTTTGTTTGATGACAGGAGATATTTCGTCTTGTCTTCATTCACCACCAGACCCATACGCTTCGCTTCTTTATCTAGTCTGGAAAACGCAGAACAAACGGCGCGGTTGTTGCTTCCGATGATATCAATATCATCGGCATACGCCAGGAGCTGTACACTCTTGTAGAAGATTGTACCCTCTCTATTTAGTTCTGCAGCTCGTATTATTTTTTCCAGCAATAGATTGAAGAAGTCGCACGATAGTGAGTCACCCTGTCTGAAGCCTCGTTTGGTATCGAACGGCTCGGAGAGGTCCTTCCCGATCCTGACGGAGCTTTTGGTGTTGCTCAACGTCAGCTTACATAGCCGTATTAGTTTTGCAGGGATACCAAATTCAGACATCGCGGCATAAAGGCAGCTCCTTTTCGTGCTATCGAAGGCAGCTTTAAAATCGATAAAAAGATGGTGAGTATCGATTCTTCTCTCTCAGGTCTTTTCCAAGATTTGGCGCATGGTGAATATCTGGTCCATTGTGGATTTTCCAGGTCTAAAGCCACACTGATAAGGTCTAATCAGTTCGTTGACGGTGGGCTTTATGTGTATATATGTATGTATATTTGACACCAAAGAATTTAATATCGCCATCACTTGTTTTGCCATCAAAAGTATTTCTGTCTTCTATAATTTCATTATTTAGATTTCGAGGGAGTTACGTTGTATTTTGGCGCAGTGAAAATATTTATAATTTTAAATTGTTGAAAATATATTCATTCAAGCTTATGTCGTCTAAAACGCTGGTATTTTAAGATACGGGTATAACCTCTCAGATTTTATACTCTCACAATTTGCAATGATCAAAGGAGTGAAAATAACAAAGACACACTATTATTCATATTCCCTCTGAATTTATTTAAAATATCGGAGAGAGTTACCGATATTTTCGATAAAAAATTAGCCACAGGTACTAAGGTCCTCATGTTCAGTATTTGGGGCCTTGAAAAGTTATAGTCCGATACAAAATCGATTCAGTTTATTGGATAATACCAAAAAAACTTTAAAAAAATTTTATTTAAAGAATATCAAGTATTATGGAGGATTATTCAAATTTTATATGATTTAGTTATATAGGATATCTTTTTTGGACACATGATCTTCAAGAAGAAATAAAACGGATAAAATTTAATGTTATAGCCAAGAATTTATCTTCATAATGGAGATTAGGGTTTGCCATTGTGTTTGAAAAATTATTTCGGTTAAATATGTAATAAGTAAGTTAATGTTTTTGAAACCCCTTTAAAGAAGAATAAGAAACCCCTGAAAACAATTTATGAATAATATTCTGCATGGTTTAAAAAATATGCAGAAAATTTTATTAATAAAAATGGGTAAAAAGCACTTCAGAGAACATCTTGCATGCTCAACTCTCATGCTTGACTACTTAAACCAAATCGCGCGCATAATCGTGCATTTATATTGCCTACTTAAGTGCAGATAGTACTAATACACCGACATCGGCAATTGCCGTCGATAGTTAGCACTAATTGAACATGAGCGAGTATATCCAGTCCGGAAATTCTTATTGTTTCCCGCTGTCATTTGCGACTGAGATGTACGACAATACTATGTTTACTCAGGCACTTAAGAGCACATGGAAGAGCATTTTTGAGTATATATATATATGAGTGTGTAGAATATATCGAATGATTCATTTGGACATTTTTACTAGCTCTAATACATAATAATAATACAAGTGTATACATATGTATATGGAATGAATTATATCTAGCATAAAGCTTAAATTTAAAAATTAACAGATTTATTTTAATGACATTTAGTATTTAGTAATTGTGTAACTTCTCTCAAAGTCTTCTTTTCCGACTTTTATATATACGAGTATTTAGCACTCAGTATGACTCGGCGTATACGTAACAAGAAATCAACTTCTACATAATGGGTTTTAGTATCATCTGCATTTGAAGCTGAATTTCTCACTAAAGCCCACACACAAGTTACAGTTACTACTTGAACACTGAATCCAATCAATTGCTACCACTCACGAAAGGCGCTCCACGCATGGTAGCTGCAATTAAAGCACGGAAATTCATTCGCCCATAATTCGCAAGTAAAACATGACAAGTGTGACTTAGTAGCAAAATACACCAAAACCTTCGGTGTGGTAATTCAAATTTGGAAAGTGCAAGCAACATTCGCATATTTTCAGATGTACTTTATTGTATAACAATACATAGGTATGTAGTACTTCAGCTAATACGTGTTTTCGCACACAATTTTGATTCATACAAATCCATATAGCATGTATTCTATGTTTCATGTTAGTAACTTAACCTATCCCCTATGCTAAAAGGTTCACCGTGAGCAATTGATGTGAGACATTCTTATATTGCCTTTCATCAAAGACCCTAACACATAATGAAAATATGCATTATCATCTATTCCTCCAACATTGATATTTTGTGACATTAGAGTGTCGTTAGAGAGCCGTTCGATACCAGACGAGGTTTCAGACACTCTCGTGTGATTTCTTTAACCTGATGCTGGAGAAAATAATACGAAATATGCAGAGCTAAATAGAGAAGGTACAATCTTCTATAAGAGTGTACAGCTACTGCCGTACTCCGATGATATCGATATCATTGGAAACAACACCCGCGCCGTTAGTTCTATTTTTATCCAGACTGGATAAGGAAGCGAGGCGTATGGGTCTGGTGGTGAACGAGGACAAGACGAAATATCTCCTGTCGTCAAACAAACAGTCAGCGCATTCGCGTCTTGGCTCCCACGTCACTGTTGACAGTCATAACTTTGAAGTTTTAGATAATTTCGTCTACCTGGGAACCAGCATTGACAGCAATAGCAATGTCAGCCTGGAAATCCAACGCAGAATCACACTTGCCAATAGGTGCTACTATGGACTAAGTAGGCAATTGAAAAGTAAAGTCCTCTCTCGACGAACAAAAACCAAACTCTACAAGTCTCTCATCATTCCCGTCCTACTTTACGGCGCAGAAGCGTGGACGATGTCAATATCCGATGAGACGGCACTAGGAGTTTTCGAGAGAAAAGTTTTGCGGAAGATTTATGGTCCCTTAAACATTGGCAACGGCGAATACCGCAGACGAGGGAACGATGAGCTGTATGTGTTATTCGACGACATAGACATAGTCCAGCGAATAAAAAGACAGCGGCTACGCTGGCTAGGCCATGTTGTCCGAATAGATGAAAGTGCCCCAGCTGTGAAAGTGTTCGATGCAGTACCGGCTGGTGGAAGCCGAGAAAGAGGGAGACCTCCACTCCGATGAAAGGAGCAGGTGGAGAGGGACCTGGCCTCGCTTGGTATAACCAATTGGCGCCAAACTGCCAGAAGGAGGGATACGTGGCGCGCTGTTTTGGACTCGGCTATAACCGCGTAAGCGGTGTCTACGCCAGGTAAGAAGAAGAAGAGTGTCTAATTAAATTTAAGATTATTAAAAATTATTACATTCATTATGTATAGCTATTTGTATACATATATACCATTATATTTATATATATATACACAGTTCGTAAGAGCTGTCATATACACCAACAAACAGACTTTCCTCTCAATAACTGTTCTATTAGAGAAGATTGCACTTGACTTTTTTAGCAGTCTGCGCGTGTGACTTGGTTAATTAATTTTGTTATACAGTCTACTTTAATAATAATTCCGTTGTCTTATGACTTTCGAGGTTATATGTGTTTTGTTCTTTATGATGAAGTTTATTTGTGTCACAATATTATACATACTAACACACATCATTACGGTAATTTTCAAGACTTTGGGACTGTTGTAGAAAGTTTATATTTTTTTATTGCCTTAAAAAATTATATTTGTTTTTATGTAGATACGTATGAATATCTTCTGAACTCACTCGAAAGCTTTAACACAATTTCACATACCCACTAACGATATACATATTGAAATATATTGGCAAGTATATGAGGATAACAAATATGGGAGTTTAAACTCAAAACTCACTTTGAATTCAATTCAATGAACAACAGATAAATTGTTTAACTATGAGTGCAAGCAGACTTGTCACTTAAAATCCAAACTTGTTTTTAAAAGTTTCAAAAGTGTTTGGAACTTTTATTTTTCTTTTGTAACAGATAACCGCTGTAAAATTGATATCATGACATTAATTGACACTTTTATTTTTGTAAAACTGCAAAAGTTATGAGTAACTGGGAAATTATAATATAATAGAAGTGAAAAGACACTTTTTGAGACAAGTTGAGTATGTGAATATTTTCAAATATCTTTCACGAATGTGCTAACATATTCACACTCATATACTGAAACAGAAAACACTTAGGAGCTTAGGACCTTTTTTTGTTTTTCATATTGTTCTTTCCGCATACGGTTGTTATATATGTATGCGTGTGTCTTTTTTTGTATACCGTTAAGCATTTGCTTTAGCTTTGTGCACTTTATGGAATTTCAAGCTATATCATTTCTACTGTATATAATTGTTAAACTTCTAGTGAATTGATGTTATTCTCATATTCTTATGAACAACGCAGATTCAATGTAAACGGAAGATACCAATATATCAATAAAGACAGTGTGTGCGGTAAATTTTGTTAAATCTTTCTTACTTACTTACACAGAAATATACATTTTTACATTTACTGTAAATATTAAATGGAATCATTTTCTAATGAAACATGCAATTCCAAATAAAAATATTAACAGTAAACATATATATTTACCTTTGAAAATCATAAGACAAGAACATTATTAAATAAATATACTTTGTACCAAATTAATTAACCAAGTTACTCGCTGAGACTGCTGTAAAAGTCAAGTACATCATTCTCTAACACACGAGCACTTGACATGATATTTCGAGATGGGCAAAGCACTTTATAAAGTCTACTAAAACTGATTACTGTTGGATATGACAGCCCATACATAAGCAGATGTGTGTAATGAAATTACCTTGTAATAATCTAAAATTTAATAATGTACTCTGAAGTCACTAAATGATAATAATAGAAGGGATAGAAGATAAATACATTTTCATTATACGATAATGTCGTTGATGAAAGGGAGCAAAATAACGCACGACATCAGTGGCTCTATGGCTATATGTTTCAGTGTGTTTTAATAATAACGTTATTGCCATTTGGACAAGGTCGAAGTTAGAACTATAAAAAAATTAAAATTTTATAATATTTATAACATTTTATATATATAAATTTTATCTGTCAAATAAGCTTGGTCGAAAAATTTTTTAGTACTATATGCTGAACTTCGAAAGAAAATATCGATTTTGAAGACTAACTTCGTAAAATAATTTATTTAATAAAAAATAATATAGTGTAATTAATAGTAGTTTTCTTTCATGTTGCTGTTAATGCTTTCATTCACGTGCCTCTTTGTATACATGCATGCTTATGTGTTAAAGTACTTTATATATATATATATTTATAGGTACTTTTTATATACCTATAAATACATTTATCAGCTTAGTATAAAGATATTTGTATGAATAGATGTCTGCCTGAGATCAGGTGAATAAGGATTGTCGCAATATTTAGGATTTAACAAAGTTAAATGTAATGCGCTCGCACGTAGCTACTTATCGTACACACTCGTATATATGAATAGAATATAGCAAGCGGCTTAAGAAACCATACGTATATATATTAATTTATTTTATTCAAGAAGTAACAAAATTAAAGAGCAGCCAAAGGGACTAAACTACGCAACAATGCCATTGCCTCGGGTGAAATTTGCACGAGTAACATTTAAAAGAGAAATTGCTTAAATTATAATTCTATGGTTCGGGTGAATGAGCACGAGTAAAAAAATAATATCAAAAATCCCACACACAATCAAATGGTGGCTGTGGCCGCACAATTGCATCAAATTTCATCTATCGCAATAGTGGATAATGTAAATATTGTGGGTGCATATACATGCACAAAAAAACGAAAAAAATGCAAAAAAAATAGTTTACGGTGCATTTATAACTATGTAGGAGTGAAGTTATATAAATGGAAATTCCTTATTGTCATCGTTTTAACATTTTTCCAAAGTACAATGATCAGCGTGCTTTAGCATATCACATATTTACTAAAAAAATCAACTGACCTTCCTAAAGATTGATTTTTTTAAATCCTTTGTATTGTTCGAAATAAATATTTTTCATTCGACTTTGTTAAAAGCAGTAAAATAAAATATTGCATCCAAAAAAAGATAAAACAATTGATTTTCAATGTATTGAATTTTAGTATTCTCTACTCTAATTTTTGTGTCATCGTTTCGCAAAAAAAAATAGTGTGACAAATTGAAATAATATTAATGGATCAAAATACTTAAAAATTACGTCCCTTTACATAAATTATTATTTTAGAAGGAAAACAAAACAAATTATGACTTGACTATTAAAGGTTACATACATTATGATTTTCTAAAGTGGAATCACTATATAATTATATATAATAATTTCGAATTCGAAAGAAAACTGGCAAGACAGATCAATTATCCGCTTTTGTTTGGCAGGTAGGCGCGATCCGAAAAAACACAAAGCTTTCCAAAAACAAATCATGGGTAGAAACGTCCTACCTGCACTACCTGATCTGAAAGTTTGTTGATGACTTGTCAAAACTTCGTTCATTTAAAAGGAAGAACAATGAATGAGACAAATAAATTTTCATACAAATGGGGTTTTTTCTTCATACTACTTCAATTTCGAAATCCCATTTACAATAACAGAAATTTACCTGAAAGCAGGTATCAAACTCAGATAGGAAATACTGCAACCAAAAAAAGGTACCTTCCGAAAACGTTGACTGGTCAATTATATAAGGGCATCTTATGTCGCGAAACATATCAAAACCACAACGGAGTTCATTAGAGTAACACCTAAAATTACAGACCAGTGCTAAATAAACGCGAAATATGGCATCGGAGAACGAAACTAAACACGTCAAACGAAAACCAACGAGAATACATCCCATCAATGCACTCTGGAATATGAACACCAAAGTCAGAGGCGGAGATAGTGAGTTGTTTGTAAGCAGACAGCCACAAACTGGGGTTAACACCAAAAGCGTTGGGAATTCAAAATCTAAAATTGGAGGCGAAAGATTACCGGACACCTCGTCACATAGGAAGACAACGAACAAAATACATCCCATTAATGAAAACTGGAATTTGAACAACAAAACCAGGGTTGGAGGTAGTGAGTTGTTCCTAAGCAGAAAGCCGCATCCTGAAACTAATACCAAAAGTGTCAGAAATTCGAAGGAGGTTGGCAATTTACCGGACATATCGATACGTAAAATACGTGAACGGCTGATTCATCTGCTGGGTTTAAAATCACAAACGAAGATTGAATTGTACTCAATCCTACAAAGGCAAGGATTACGTGATTGTGAGAGGAAAGTGATCTCCACCGTACTTGGAGATATTGCCCAGTTTAGTCACAACTCATATAGTTTGCGAAATCGTATCTGGCGAGAAGTTGATGTAAATTGGCCTTACTATACGGAGAAAGAGCTGCAGCAGATGAAAATGAACAAGGAGCGCAGTTTAAGAGCACCAAATAAGTCAGATAAAGTTACCTCTGTGCCAAGCAAAAGTTCGACATCAACATCTCGTACTAGACCATCACAACTGGACGGAAATAATACCCTAAAAAGTAGTTTAAGAGCACCAAATAAGTCAGATGAGGTTACTTCTGTGTCGAGTAATAGTTCGAGATCAACATCTCGTACTAGACCATCACAACTGGACGGAAATAATTCCCTAAAAAGTGTTGATGTATTAAAACGCCCAAATGAAGGAAAATCTGACTCACAACCGTCAAAGAAAAGACGAAGTGATTATACTATAGAATCCATTAAATATGACTTTAACGTTTTCACGGAAATCACAAACTCGAAACAGTACAGTCAATATAAAGCTGCATATGATCGGTATTTTGAAGAATATCTCCCACTTTGGCAGCAGATCGAAGAGTTAAAGCGTAGTTTCCGCGGATTCGGTATACAAATCCTTAATGTACCTGTAGATCATCCCGACTACGAACGCAAGCAACGTTTTGACTATTTGCACGCTAAATTGAATCACATCGGGCAGCTTATAACCAAAAGTGTCAGAAATTCGAAGGAGGTTGGCAATTTACCGGACATATCGACACGTAAAATACGTGAACGGCTAATTCATCTGCTGGGTTTAAAATCACAAACGAAGATTGAATTGTACTCAATCCTACAAAGGCAAGGATTACGTGATTGTGAGAGCAAAGTGATCTCCACCGTACTTAGAGATATTGCCGAGTTTAGTCACAACTCATATAGCTTGCGAATTCGTATCTGGCGAGAAGTTGATGAAAATTGGCCTTACTATACGGAGAAAGAGCTGCAGCAGATGAAAATGAACAAGGAGCGCAGTTTAAGAGCACCAAATAAGTCAGATAAAGTTACCTCTGTGCCAAGCAAAAGTTCGACATCAACATCTCGTACTAGACCATCACAACTGGACGGAAATAATACCCTAAAAAGTAGTTTAAGAGCACCAAATAAGTCAGATGAGGTTACTTCTGTGTCGAGTAATAGTTCGAGATCAACATCTCGTACTAGACCATCACAACTGGACGGAAATAATACCCTAAAAAGTGTTGATGTATTAAAACGCCCAAATGAAGGAAAATCTGACTCACAACCGTCAAAGAAAAGACGAAGTGATTACACTATAGAATCCATTAAATATAGCTTTAACGTTTTCACGGAAATCACAAACTCGAAACAGTACAGTCAATATAAAGCTGCATATGATCGGTATTTTGAAGAATATCTCCCACTTTGGCAGCAGATCGAAGAGTTAAAGCGTAGTTTCCGCGAATTCGGTATACAAATCCTTAATGTACCTGTAGATCATCCCGACTACGAACGCAAGCAACGTTTTGACTATTTGCACGCTAAATTGGATCACATCGGGCAGCTTATAACAGCATATGAGGAAAACACAGGAAACAAAGCTAGCTTTTACAATACCAGTTGCAAAGTAATATACGTTGAACACGCATGATCTGGAAGCCATGGGTTCGAAAACGATAGCGACGCCAAAACCACTTAAAACACGACGATGTGTCTGATATTGATTTGGCGATTGGCCCTTTCGGATAGCGACAGTGAAGAAGACAGATTTTATATGTATTATATTAAGCAAATAAAAAATACTTATTCTATGATTTCTGTACAAAATTAACATTGAATGAATTTATTATAAGTGGATGGAGTTTTTCCAAATTTTTTTTTCTTAAAAACTACTGAAATAGCCAATGGTAACACAGTAAACCTCAACTTATTTCGAGAGAAACTTGTGACTTACGTATTAAATTTTTTGTCTTATTTTGACCATAGTAATTTAGAATGGTTAAAAAAATCCCTATCGTACTTTAAGGGAAGTATTTTAGAATAATGTTTTGAATAAATTTCTTAGCATAGAGAGAAAAAGTTTACATTCTCTGATTATCTGTAAGGTGAACAAATGGGCTATGGGTTTCATTTAACTGTCTCAATAGCTCTTTATTTAATTCTGTGTTCTAATTTATCTAATGTGCAGTCAACTGTCAAGAGCAGCTGACATCTGACCGTTGAATGCATTGGACTGTGAAACACTTTAATCAGTTAGTGGCTTTAATGACGGATTGTTTAGGCCTTTTTAGTGGCGGCTTTTTGTTTGTAAAAATGTTACCTGATTAGATTGCACTAGTTAGCTGCTTTTAAAAAATTAATTTTAATTAAGTTAGCTCTTTTTTCTAAGTAAAAGTAATAGTTTGAGAAGCATGTACAGAAATTAAATAATTTGTTCTCAAATGTTTAAATACTACACATTTTTGTATATAAGTTCGTCCAAATAATTTAAATACTAAACTATAAAACTGTGACAACAAACAAAGATGATGAAGAATTATGTTGAATGTTGACAAACAAATAGATAAGTGCTTTGAAAATGCCTTCTTTAAATGTCTATTTATGTGTATAGTAAAGTTATTTTGGAGGATGGAGTCATATGTAGAAGTTCACGTAAGTGAGGAAAGTTTCTGACTGCCATTCACTTGAGAGTGGCCAGGAACGATTCTTTTACATGTGGCTCAAGCAGCTCACAACTTCCGGTCTTAGACCAAGTATCCTCTGGGTAGCCAACAGACATCCGTCTGGAAGCGAGCTAAAGTGAGAAGGCGAATCCCGCTTATGCGGTTGTGCGTAGGGCTTGGGACCCACCACATAAAAACGAATAACCAGTGAATAAGAAACACAGGCCTCGGATGAGAAACCCCCCTATTGATGACGACCACGGCAAACGTATAAAGGACTATGATTTAAGGGCATGCACCTGGAATGTCCGGACCCTTAATTGGGAAGGTGCCTCTGCCCAGTTGGTTGATGTCCTCGTAAGAGTAAAGGCTGACATCACCGCAATCCAAGAAATGCGATGGACGGGACAAGGACGGAAGAAGGTGGGTCCTTGTGACATCTACTACAGCGGCCATATAAAGGAGCGCAAATTCGGTGTGGGATTCGTGGTGGGAGAGAGACTCCGTCGTCCGTTGGATTTCAAGGCTGACATTATTATCGGTGTTAATGTTGGTTCCTAGGTATACGAAATTATCTACAACTTCAAAGTTATGACTGTCAACAGTGACGTGGGAGCCAAGACGCGAATGCGCTGACTGTTTGTTTGATGACAGGAGATATTTCGTCTTGTCCTCGTTCACCACCAGACCCATTCGCTTCGCTTCCTTATCCAGGCGGGAAAAAGCAGAACTAACGGCGCGGGTGTTGTTTCCGATGATATCAATATCATCGGCGTACGCCAGGAGCTGTACACTCTTGTAGAAGATTGTACCTTCTCTATTTAGCTCTGCAGCTATTATAATTTTCTCCAGCATCAGGTTAAAGAAGTCGCACGATTGTGAGTCACCTTGTCTGAAACCTCGTTTGGTATCGAACGGCTCGGAGAGGTCCTTCCCAATCATGACGGAGCTTTTGGTGTTGCTCAACGTAAATTTACACAGCCGTATTAGTTTTGCGGGGATACCAAATTCAGACATCGCGGCGTAAAGGCAGCTCCTTTTCGTGCTGTCGAAAGCAGCTTTAAAATCGACAAAAAGGTGGTGTGTGTCGATCCTCTTTTCACGGGTCTTCTCCAAAATTTGTCGCATGGTGAATATCTGGTCAGTTGTCGATTTTCCAGGTCTAAAGCCACACTGATAAGGTCCAATCAGTTTGTTGACGGTGGGCTTTAGTCTTTCACACAGTACGCTCGATAGAACCTTGTATGCGATATTTAGGAGGCTGATCCCACGGTAATTGGCGCAGATTGTGGGATCTCCCTTTTTATGGATTGGGCAGAGCACACTGATATTCCAATCGTCAGGCATGCTTTCTTCCGACCATATTCTGCAAAGAAGCTGATGCATGCACCTTATCAGTTCTTCGCCGCCGTATTTGAATAGTTCTGCCGATAATCTATCGGCCCCCGCTGCTTTGTTGTTCTTCAAGCGGGTAATTGCTATTCGAATTTCTTCATGGTCGGGTAATGGAACATCTGTTCCATCGTCATCGATTGGGGGATCGGGTTCGCCATCTCCTGGTGTTGAACTCTCACTGCCATTCAGCAGGTCGGAGAAGTATTCCCTCCATAATCCCAGTGTGCCCTGGACATCGGTTACCAGATTACCACCCTGGTCTCTACATGAGGATGCTCCGGTCTTGAAACCTTCGTTAAGTCGCTTCAATTTTTCATAAAATTTTCGAGCATTCCCTCTGTCTGCCAGCTTCTCAAGCTCTTCGTACTCACGCATTTCGGCCTCTTTCTTTTTTTGTCTGCAGATACGTCTCGCTTTCCTCTTCAGCTCTCGGTATCTATCCCATCCCGCACGTGTTGTAGTCGTTTGCAACGTTCCCTTATACCGGGATGCTGATGAGTGCTCTCAGAGAACAGAATTGCAAGTCGAGTAGAGTATTTCGTGGCTGTCTGTTGCGATTGCAGCTTTTCGACGTCAAACCTTCCTTGTGTTTGTTGACGGGTATTCTTTGCTGCACAGAGGCGGGTGCGTATCTTCGCTGCGACCAGATAATGGTCCGAGTCTATATTTGGTCCTCGGAGCGTACGCACGTCTAAAACACAGGAGACATGTCTTCCGTCTACCGCAACGTGATCGATTTGGTTCCGCGTGTTTCGATCAGGAGACAGCCAAGTAGCTTGATGTATTTTCTTATGCTGGAATCTGGTACTACAGCCGACCATATTTCGGGCCCCAGCGAAGTCGATCAGCCTCAGGCCGTTTGGCGATGTTTCGTCATGGAGGCTGAATTTTCCGACTGTTGTGCCAAAGACACCTTCTTTACCCACCCTGGCGTTAAAATCGCCAAGCACGACTTTTACATCGTGGCGGGGGCAGCGCTCATAGGTGTGTTCTAGGCGCTCATAGAAAGCATCTTTGGTCACATCGTCCTTCTCTTCCGTTGGGGCGTGGGCGCAAATCAGCGATATGTTGAAGAACCTCGCTTTGATGCGGATTGTGGCAAGCCGTTCATCCACCGGGGTGAATGCCAGGACTCTGCGACGGAGTCTCTCTCCCACCACAAATCCAACACCAAATTTGCGCTCCTTTATATGGCCGCTGTAGTAGATGTCACAAGGACCCACCTTCGTCCGTTCTTGTCCCGTCCATCGCACTTCTTGGATGGCGGTGATGTCAGCCTTGAGTCGTATGAGAACATCAACCAGCTGGGCAGAGGCACCTTCCCAATTAAGGGTCCGGACATTCCAGGTGCATGCCCTTATATCATTATCCTTAAAACGTTTGCAGGGGTCGTCATCAAAAGGTGGGTGTCTCATCCGAGGCTTTCGTAGATTTTTCATTGGTACTTCGTTTTTATGTGGTGGGTCCCAACAAAACAAAACAAATTATGACTTGACTATTAAAGGTTACATACATTATGATTTTCTAAAGTGGAATCACTATATAATTATATATAATAATTTCGAATTCGAAAGAAAACTGGCAAGACAGATCAATTATCCGCTTTTGTTTGGCAGGTAGGCGCGATCCGAAAAAACACAAAGCTTTCCAAAAACAAATCATGGGTAGAAACGTCCAAAGGTAGGCGTGATCGTATTCCTGTTTAATTACTTCCAAGTAAACACGACTTATAATATTGCCGTTCTCTAAAGTATTTACAAGTTCTGAACTACCTGCACTACCTGATCTGAAAGTTTGTTGATGACTTGTCAAAACTTCGAACAATGAATGAGACAAATAAATTTTCATACAAATGGGGTTTTTTCTTCATACTACTTCAATTTCGAAATCCCTTTTACAATAACAGAAATTTACCTGAAAGCAGGTATCAAACTCGGATAGGAAATACTGCAACCAAAAAAAGGTACCTTCCGAAAACGTTGACTGGTCAATTATATAAGGGCATCTTATGTCGCGAAACATATCAAAACCACAACGGAGTTCATTAGAGTAACACCTAAAATTACAGACCAGTGCTAAATAAACGCGAAATATGGCATCGGAGAACGAAACTAAACACGTCAAACGAAAACCAACGAGAATACATCCCATCAATGCACTCTGGAATATGAACACCAAAGTCAGAGGCGGAGATAGTGAGTTGTTTGTAAGCAGACAGCCACAAACTGGGGTTAACACCAAAAGCGTTGGGAATTCAAAATCTAAAATTGGAGGCGAAAGATTACCGGACACCTCGTCACATAGGAAGACAACGAACAAAATACATCCCATTAATGAAAACTGGAATTTGAACAACAAAACCAGGGTTGGAGGTAGTGAGTTGTTCCTAAGCAGAAAGCCGCATCCTGAAACTAATACCAAAAGTGTCAGAAATTCGAAGGAGGTTGGCAATTTACCGGACATATCGACACGTAAAATACGTGAACGGCTGATTCATCTGCTGGGTTTAAAATCACAAACGAAGATTGAATTGTACTCAATCCTACAAAGGCAAGGATTACGTGATTGTGAGAGGAAAGTGATCTCCACCGTACTTGGAGATATTGCCCAGTTTAGTCACAACTCATATAGTTTGCGAATTCGTATCTGGCGAGAAGTTGATGTAAATTGGCCTTACTATACGGAGAAAGAGCTGCAGCAGATGAAAATGAACAAGGAGCGCAGTTTAAGAGCACCAAATAAGTCAGATAAAGTTACCTCTGTGCCAAGCAAAAGTTCGACATCAACATCTCGTACTAGACCATCACAACTGGACGGAAATAATACCCTAAAAAGTAGTTTAAGAGCACCAAATAAGTCAGATGAGGTTACTTCTGTGTCGAGTAATAGTTCGAGATCAACATCTCGTACTAGACCATCACAACTGGACGGTAATAATTCCCTAAAAAGTGTTGATGTATTAAAACGCCCAAATGAAGGAAAATCTGACTCACAACCGTCAAAGAAAAGACGAAGTGATTATACTATAGAATCCATTAAATATGACTTTAACGTTTTCACGGAAATCACAAACTCGAAACAGTACAGTCAATATAAAGCTGCATATGATCGGTATTTTGAAGAATATCTCCCACTTTGGCAGCAGATCGAAGAGTTAAAGCGTAGTTTCCGCGGATTCGGTATACAAATCCTTAATGTACCTGTAGATCATCCCGACTACGAACGCAAGCAACGTTTTGACTATTTGCACGCTAAATTGAATCACATCGGGCAGCTTATAACCAAAAGTGTCAGAAATTCGAAGGAGGTTGGCAATTTACCGGACATATCGACACGTAAAATACGTGAACGGCTGATTCATCTGCTGGGTTTAAAATCACAAACGAAGATTGAATTGTACTCAATCCTACAAAGGCAAGGATTACGTGATTGTGAGAGCAAAGTGATCTCCACCGTACTTAGAGATATTGCCGAGTTTAGTCACAACTCATATAGCTTGCGAATTCGTATCTGGCGAGAAGTTGATGAAAATTGGCCTTACTATACGGAGAAAGAGCTGCAGCAGATGAAAATGAACAAGGAGCGCAGTTTAAGAGCACCAAATAAGTCAGATGAGGTTACTTCTGTGTCGAGTAATAGTTCGAGATCAACATCTCGTACTAGACCATCACAACTGGACGGAAATAATACCCTAAAAAGTGTTGATGTATTAAAACGCCCAAATGAAGGAAAATCTGACTCACAACCGTCAAAGAAAAGACGAAGTGATTACACTATAGAATCCATTAAATATAGCTTTAACGTTTTCACGGAAATCACAAACTCGAAACAGTACAGTCAATATAAAGCTGCATATGATCGGTATTTTGAAGAATATCTCCCACTTTGGCAGCAGATCGAAGAGTTAAAGCGTAGTTTCCGCGAATTCGGTATACAAATCCTTAATGTACCTGTAGATCATCCCGACTACGAACGCAAGCAACGTTTTGACTATTTGCACGCTAAATTGGATCACATCGGGCAGCTTATAACAGCATATGAGGAAAACACAGGAAACAAAGCTAGCTTTTACAATACCAGTTGCAAAGTAATATACGTTGAACACTCATGATCTGGAAGCCATGGGTTCGAAAACGATAGCGACGCCAAAACCACTTAAAACACGACGATGTGTCTGATATTGATTTGACGATTGGCCCTTTCGGATAGCGACAGTGAAGAAGACAGATTTTATATGTATTATATTAAGCAAATAAAAAATACTTATTCTATGATTTCTGTACAAAATTAACATTGAATGAATTTATTATAAGTGGATGGAGTTTTTCCAAATTTTTTTTTCTTAAAAACTACTGAAATAGCCAATGGTAACACAGTAAACCTCAACTTATTTCGAGAGAAACTTGTGACTTACGTATTAAATTTTTTGTCTTATTTTGACCATAGTAATTTAGAATGGTTAAAAAAATCCCTATCGTACTTTAAGGGAAGTATTTTAGAATAATGTTTTGAATAAATTTCTTAGCATAGAGAGAAAAAGTTTACATTCTCTGATTATCTGTAAGGTGAACAAATGGGCTATGGGTTTCATTTAACTGTCTCAATAGCTCTTTATTTAATTCTGTGTTCTAATTTATCTAATGTGCAGTCAACTGTCAAGAGCAGCTGACATCTGACCGTTGAATGCATTGGACTGTGAAACACTTTAATCAGTTAGTGGCTTTAATGACGGATTGTTTAGGCCTTTTTAGTGGCGGCTTTTTGTTTGTAAAAATGTTACCTGATTAGATTGCACTAGTTAGCTGCTTTTAAAAAGTTAATTTTAATTAAGTTAGCTCTTTTTTCTAAGTAAAAGTAATAGTTTGAGAAGCATGTACAGAAATTAAATAATTTGTTCTCAAATGTTTAAATACTACACATTTTTGTATATAAGTTCGTCCAAATAATTTAAATACTAAACTATAAAACTGTGACAACAAACAAAGATGATGAAGAATTATGTTGAATGTTGACAAACAAATAGATAAGTGCTTTGAAAATGCCTTCTTTAAATGTCTATTTATGTGTATAGTAAAGTTATTTGCATATTTCATTCAGATGTCACCTGTTTGACAGTCAGCAAATACCATGACATGGCGGTACTAATCGCACACCATGGTGATTAACGCGGATGAATGGAATTTAAATACCTGCCAAGTGGGCGTAAGAATGAGTTGTGTACTTATGCAATTAAGCAATTATTGTGTGTATATGTATGTGATTGGCGTTGCAACCGTTTAGCCGGTTATAGCCGAATCGACGATAGTGCGCCACCTCTCTCTCTCCTTCGCAGTTCGGCGCCAGTTGGAGATCCCAAGTGTAACCAGGTCGCTCTCCACCTGGTCCCTCCAACGGAGTGGAGGCCTTCCCCTTCCTCGGCTTCCTCCGGCGGGTACTGCATCGAACACTTTCAGGGCTGGAGTGTTTTCGTCCATTCGGACAACATGACCTAGCCAGCGTAGCCGCTGTCTTTTTATTCGCTGAACTATGTCAATGTCGTCGTATAACTCGTACAGCTCATCGTTCCATCGTCTGCGGTATTCGCCGTTGCCAATGTTCTGAGGACCATAAATCTTACGCAAAATTTTCCTCTCGAAAACTCCTAGTGTCGTCTCATCTGATGTTGACATCGTCCAAGCTTCTGCCCCGTAAAGCAGGACGGGAATGATAAGCGACTTGTAGAGTTTGATTTTGGTTCGTCGAGAGAGGACTTTACTGTTCAATTCCCTTTTCCAGCATCAGGTTAAAGAAGTCGCACGATTGTGAGTCACCTTGTCTGAAACCTCGTTTGGTATCGAACGGCTCGGAGAGGTCCTTCCCAATCATGACGGAGCTTTTGGTGTTGCTCAACGTAAATTTACACAGCCGTATTAGTTTTGCGGGGATACCAAATTCAGACATCGCGGCGTAAAGGCAGCTCCTTTTCGTGCTGTCGAAAGCACCTTTAAAATCGACAAAAAGGTGGTGTGTGTCGATCCTCTTTTCACGGGTCTTCTCCAAAATTTGTCGCATGGTGAATATCTGGTCAGTTGTCGATTTTCCAGGTCTAAAGCCACACTGATAAGGTCCAATCAGTTTGTTGACGGTGGGCTTTAGTCTTTCACACAGTACGCTCGATAGAACCTTGTATGCGATATTTAGGAGGCTGATCCCACGGTAATTGGCGCAGATTGTGGGATCTCCCTTTTTATGGATTGGGCAGAGCACACTGAGATTCCAATCGTCAGGCATGCTTTCTTCCGACCATATTCTGCAAAGAAGCTGATGCATGCACCTTATCAGTTCTTCGCCGCCGTATTTGAATAGTTCTGCCGATAATCTATCGGCCCCCGCTGCTTTGTTGTTCTTCAAGCGGGTAATTGCTATTCGAATTTCTTCATGGTCGGGTAATGGAACATCTGTTCCATCGTCATCGATTGGGGGATCGGGTTCGCCATCTCCTGGTGTTGAACTCTCACTGCCATTCAGCAGGTCGGAGAAGTGTTCCCTCCATAATCCCAGTGTGCCCTGGACATCGGTTACCAGATTACCACCCTGGTCTCTACATGAGGATGCTCCGGTCTTGAAACCTTCGTTAAGTCGCTTCAATTTTTCATAAAATTTTCGAGCATTCCCTCTGTCTGCCAGCTTCTCAAGCTCTTCGTACTCACGCATTTCGGCCTCTTTCTTTTTTTGTCTGCAGATACGTCTCGCTTTCCTCTTCAGCTCTCGGTATCTATCCCATCCCGCACGTGTTGTAGTCGTTTGCAACGTTGCGAGGTAGGCAGTCTGTTTTCTCTCCGCTGCGAGACGGCACTCCTCATCGTACCAGCTTGTTTTTTGTCGTTGCCGATAACCAATTGTTTCGGCTGCAGCGGTACGCAGTGTGTTTGAGATGCCGTTCCACAGTTCCCTTATACCGAGATGCTGATGAGTGCTCTCAGAGAACAGAATTGCAAGTCGAGTAGAGTATTTCGTGGCTGTCTGTTGCGATTGCAGCTTTTCGACGTCAAACCTTCCTTGTGTTTGTTGACGGGTATTCTTTGCTGCACAGAGGCGGGTGCGTATCTTCGCTGCGACCAGATAATGGTCCGAGTCTATATTTGGTCCTCGGAGCGTACGCACGTCTAAAACACAGGAGACATGTCTTCCGTCTACCGCAACGTGATCGATTTGGTTCCGCGTGTTTCGATCAGGAGACAGCCAAGTAGCTTGATGTATTTTCTTATGCTGGAATCTGGTACTACAGCCGACCATATTTCGGGCCCCAGCGAAGTCGATCAGCCTCAGGCCGTTTGGCGATGTTTCGTCATGGAGGCTGAATTTTCCGACTGTTGTGCCAAAGACACCTTCTTTACCCACCCTGGCGTTAAAATCGCCAAGCACGACTTTTACATCGTGGCGGGGGCAGCGCTCATAGGTGTGTTCTAGGCGCTCATAGAAAGCATCTTTGGTCACATCGTCCTTCTCTTCCGTTGGGGCGTGGGCGCAAATCAGCGATATGTTGAAGAACCTCGCTTTGATGCGGATTGTGGCAAGCCGTTCATCCACCGGGGTGAATGCCAGGACTCTGCGACGGAGTCTCTCTCCCACCACAAATCCAACACCAAATTTGCGCTCCTTTATATGGCCGCTGTAGTAGATGTCACAAGGACCCACCTTCGTTCGTTCTTGTCCCGTCCATCGCACTTCTTGGATGGCGGTGATGTCAGCCTTGAGTCGTATGAGAACATCAACCAGCTGGGCAGAGGCACCTTCCCAATTAAGGGTCCGGACATTCCAGGTGCATGCCCTTATATCATTATCCTTAAAACGTTTGCAGGGGTCGTCATCAAAAGGTGGGTGTCTCATCCGAGGCTTTCGTAGATTTTTCATTGGTACTTCGTTTTTATGTGGTGGGTCCCAACAAAACAAAACAAATTATGACTTGACTATTAAAGGTTACATACATTATGATTTTCTAAAGTGGAATCACTATATAATTATATATAATAATTTCGAATTCGAAAGAAAACTGGCAAGACAGATCAATTATCCGCTTTTGTTTGGCAGGTAGGCGCGATCCGAAAAAACACAAAGCTTTCCAAAAACAAATCATGGGTAGAAACGTCCAAAGGTAGGCGTGATCGTATTCCTGTTTAATTACTTCCAAGTAAACACGACTTATAATATTGCCGTTCTCTAAAGTATTTACAAGTTCTGAACTACCTGCACTACCTGATCTGAAAGTTTGTTGATGACTTGTCAAAACTTCGAACAATGAATGAGACAAATAAATTTTCATACAAATGGGGTTTTTTCTTCATACTACTTCAATTTCGAAATCCCTTTTACAATAACAGAAATTTACCTGAAAGCAGGTATCAAACTCGGATAGGAAATACTGCAACCAAAAAAAGGTACCTTCCGAAAACGTTGACTGGTCAATTATATAAGGGCATCTTATGTCGCGAAACATATCAAAACCACAACGGAGTTCATTAGAGTAACACCTTAAATTACAGACCAGTGCTAAATAAACGCGAAATATGGCATCGGAGAACGAAACTAAACACGTCAAACGAAAACCAACGAGAATACATCCCATCAATGCACTCTGGAATATGAACACCAAAGTCAGAGGCGGAGATAGTGAGTTGTTTGTAAGCAGACAGCCACAAACTGGGGTTAACACCAAAAGCGTTGGGAATTCAAAATCTAAAATTGGAGGCGAAAGATTACCGGACACCTCGTCACATAGGAAGACAACGAACAAAATACATCCCATTAATGAAAACTGGAATTTGAACAACAAAACCAGGGTTGGAGGTAGTGAGTTGTTCCTAAGCAGAAAGCCGCATCCTGAAACTAATACCAAAAGTGTCAGAAATTCGAAGGAGGTTGGCAATTTACCGGACATATCGACACGTAAAATACGTGAACGGCTGATTCATCTGCTGGGTTTAAAATCACAAACGAAGATTGAATTGTACTCAATCCTACAAAGGCAAGGATTACGTGATTGTGAGAGGAAAGTGATCTCCACCGTACTTGGAGATATTGCCCAGTTTAGTCACAACTCATATAGTTTGCGAATTCGTATCTGGCGAGAAGTTGATGTAAATTGGCCTTACTATACGGAGAAAGAGCTGCAGCAGATGAAAATGAACAAGGAGCGCAGTTTAAGAGCACCAAATAAGTCAGATAAAGTTACCTCTGTGCCAAGCAAAAGTTCGACATCAACATCTCGTACTAGACCATCACAACTGGACGGAAATAATACCCTAAAAAGTAGTTTAAGAGCACCAAATAAGTCAGATGAGGTTACTTCTGTGTCGAGTAATAGTTCGAGATCAACATCTCGTACTAGACCATCACAACTGGACGGTAATAATTCCCTAAAAAGTGTTGATGTATTAAAACGCCCAAATGAAGGAAAATCTGACTCACAACCGTCAAAGAAAAGACGAAGTGATTATACTATAGAATCCATTAAATATGACTTTAACGTTTTCACGGAAATCACAAACTCGAAACAGTACAGTCAATATAAAGCTGCATATGATCGGTATTTTGAAGAATATCTCCCACTTTGGCAGCAGATCGAAGAGTTAAAGCGTAGTTTCCGCGGATTCGGTATACAAATCCTTAATGTACCTGTAGATCATCCCGACTACGAACGCAAGCAACGTTTTGACTATTTGCACGCTAAATTGAATCACATCGGGCAGCTTATAACCAAAAGTGTCAGAAATTCGAAGGAGGTTGGCAATTTACCGGACATATCGACACGTAAAATACGTGAACGGCTGATTCATCTGCTGGGTTTAAAATCACAAACGAAGATTGAATTGTACTCAATCCTACAAAGGCAAGGATTACGTGATTGTGAGAGCAAAGTGATCTCCACCGTACTTAGAGATATTGCCGAGTTTAGTCACAACTCATATAGCTTGCGAATTCGTATCTGGCGAGAAGTTGATGAAAATTGGCCTTACTATACGGAGAAAGAGCTGCAGCAGATGAAAATGAACAAGGAGCGCAGTTTAAGAGCACCAAATAAGTCAGATAAAGTTACCTCTGTGCCAAGCAAAAGTTCGACATCAACATCTCGTACTAGACCATCACAACTGGACGGAAATAATACCCTAAAAAGTAGTTTAAGAGCACCAAATAAGTCAGATGAGGTTACTTCTGTGTCGAGTAATAGTTCGAGATCAACATCTCGTACTAGACCATCACAACTGGACGGAAATAATACCCTAAAAAGTGTTGATGTATTAAAACGCCCAAATGAAGGAAAATCTGACTCACAACCGTCAAAGAAAAGACGAAGTGATTACACTATAGAATCCATTAAATATAGCTTTAACGTTTTCACGGAAATCACAAACTCGAAACAGTACAGTCAATATAAAGCTGCATATGATCGGTATTTTGAAGAATATCTCCCACTTTGGCAGCAGATCGAAGAGTTAAAGCGTAGTTTCCGCGAATTCGGTATACAAATCCTTAATGTACCTGTAGATCATCCCGACTACGAACGCAAGCAACGTTTTGACTATTTGCACGCTAAATTGGATCACATCGGGCAGCTTATAACAGCATATGAGGAAAACACAGGAAACAAAGCTAGCTTTTACAATACCAGTTGCAAAGTAATATACGTTGAACACGCATGATCTGGAAGCCATGGGTTCGAAAACGATAGCGACGCCAAAACCACTTAAAACACGACGATGTGTCTGATATTGATTTGACGATTGGCCCTTTCGGATAGCGACAGTGAAGAAGACAGATTTTATATGTATTATATTAAGCAAATAAAAAATACTTATTCTATGATTTCTGTACAAAATTAACATTGAATGAATTTATTATAAGTGGATGGAGTTTTTCCAAATTTTTTTTTCTTAAAAACTACTGAAATAGCCAATGGTAACACAGTAAACCTCAACTTATTTCGAGAGAAACTTGTGACTTACGTATTAAATTTTTTGTCTTATTTTGACCATAGTAATTTAGAATGGTTAAAAAAATCCCTATCGTACTTTAAGGGAAGTATTTTAGAATAATGTTTTGAATAAATTTCTTAGCATAGAGAGAAAAAGTTTACATTCTCTGATTATCTGTATGGTGAACAAATGGGCTATGGGTTTCATTTAACTGTCTCAATAGCTCTTTATTTAATTCTGTGTTCTAATTTATCTAATGTGCAGTCAACTGTCAAGAGCAGCTGACATCTGACCGTTGAATGCATTGGACTGTGAAACACTTTAATCAGTTAGTGGCTTTAATGACGGATTGTTTAGGCCTTTTTAGTGGCGGCTTTTTGTTTGTAAAAATGTTACCTGATTAGATTGCACTAGTTAGCTGCTTTTAAAAAGTTAATTTTAATTAAGTTAGCTCTTTTTTCTAAGTAAAAGTAATAGTTTGAGAATCATGTACAGAAATTAAATAATTTGTTCTCAAATGTTTAAATACTACACATTTTTGTATATAAGTTCGTCCAAATAATTTAAATACTAAACTATAAAACTGTGACAACAAACAAAGATGATGAAGAATTATGTTGAATGTTGACAAAAAAATAGATAAGTGCTTTGAAAATGCCTTCTTTAAATGTCTATTTATGTGTATAGTAAAGTTATTTGCATATTTCATTCAGATGTCACCTGTTTGACAGTCAGCAAATACCATGACATGGCGGTACTAATCGCACACCATGGTGATTAACGCGGATGAATGGAATTTAAATACCTGCCAAGTGGGCGTAAGAATGAGTTGTGTACTTATGCAATTAAGCAATTATTGTGTGTATATGTATGTGATTGGCGTTGCAACCGTTTAGCCGGTTATAGCCGAATCGACGATAGTGCGCCACCTCTCTCTCTCCTTCGCAGTTCGGCGCCAGTTGGAGATCCCAAGTGTAACCAGGTCGCTCTCCACCTGGTCCCTCCAACGGAGTGGAGGCCTTCCCCTTCCTCGGCTTCCTCCGGCGGGTACTGCATCGAACACTTTCAGGGCTGGAGTGTTTTCGTCCATTCGGACAACATGACCTAGCCAGCGTAGCCGCTGTCTTTTTATTCGCTGAACTATGTCAATGTCGTCGTATAACTCGTACAGCTCATCGTTCCATCGTCTGCGGTATTCGCCGTTGCCAATGTTCTGAGGACCATAAATCTTACGCAAAATTTTCCTCTCGAAAACTCCTAGTGTCGTCTCATCTGATGTTGACATCGTCCAAGCTTCTGCCCCGTAAAGCAGGACGGGAATGATAAGCGACTTGTAGAGTTTGATTTTGGTTCGTCGAGAGAGGACTTTACTGTTCAATTCCCTTTTCCAGCATCAGGTTAAAGAAGTCGCACGATTGTGAGTCACCTTGTCTGAAACCTCGTTTGGTATCGAACGGCTCGGAGAGGTCCTTCCCAATCATGACGGAGCTTTTGGTGTTGCTCAACGTAAATTTACACAGCCGTATTAGTTTTGCGGGGATACCAAATTCAGACATCGCGGCGTAAAGGCAGCTCCTTTTCGTGCTGTCGAAAGCACCTTTAAAATCGACAAAAAGGTGGTGTGTGTCGATCCTCTTTTCACGGGTCTTCTCCAAAATTTGTCGCATGGTGAATATCTGGTCAGTTGTCGATTTTCCAGGTCTAAAGCCACACTGATAAGGTCCAATCAGTTTGTTGACGGTGGGCTTTAGTCTTTCACACAGTACGCTCGATAGAACCTTGTATGCGATATTTAGGAGGCTGATCCCACGGTAATTGGCGCAGATTGTGGGATCTCCCTTTTTATGGATTGGGCAGAGCACACTGAGATTCCAATCGTCAGGCATGCTTTCTTCCGACCATATTCTGCAAAGAAGCTGATGCATGCACCTTATCAGTTCTTCGCCGCCGTATTTGAATAGTTCTGCCGATAATCTATCGGCCCCCGCTGCTTTGTTGTTCTTCAAGCGGGTAATTGCTATTCGAATTTCTTCATGGTCGGGTAATGGAACATCTGTTCCATCGTCATCGATTGGGGGATCGGGTTCGCCATCTCCTGGTGTTGAACTCTCACTGCCATTCAGCAGGTCGGAGAAGTGTTCCCTCCATAATCCCAGTGTGCCCTGGACATCGGTTACCAGATTACCACCCTGGTCTCTACATGAGGATGCTCCGGTCTTGAAACCTTCGTTAAGTCGCTTCAATTTTTCATAAAATTTTCGAGCATTCCCTCTGTCTGCCAGCTTCTCAAGCTCTTCGTACTCACGCATTTCGGCCTCTTTCTTTTTTTGTCTGCAGATACGTCTCGCTTTCCTCTTCAGCTCTCGGTATCTATCCCATCCCGCACGTGTTGTAGTCGTTTGCAACGTTGCGAGGTAGGCAGTCTGTTTTCTCTCCGCTGCGAGACGGCACTCCTCATCGTACCAGCTTGTTTTTTGTCGTTGCCGATAACCAATTGTTTCGGCTGCAGCGGTACGCAGTGTGTTTGAGATGCCGTTCCACAGTTCCCTTATACCGAGATGCTGATGAGTGCTCTCAGAGAACAGAATTGCAAGTCGAGTAGAGTATTTCGTGGCTGTCTGTTGCGATTGCAGCTTTTCGACGTCAAACCTTCCTTGTGTTTGTTGACGGGTATTCTTTGCTGCACAGAGGCGGGTGCGTATCTTCGCTGCGACCAGATAATGGTCCGAGTCTATATTTGGTCCTCGGAGCGTACGCACGTCTAAAACACAGGAGACATGTCTTCCGTCTACCGCAACGTGATCGATTTGGTTCCGCGTGTTTCGATCAGGAGACAGCCAAGTAGCTTGATGTATTTTCTTATGCTGGAATCTGGTACTACAGCCGACCATATTTCGGGCCCCAGCGAAGTCGATCAGCCTCAGGCCGTTTGGCGATGTTTCGTCATGGAGGCTGAATTTTCCGACTGTTGTGCCAAAGACACCTTCTTTACCCACCCTGGCGTTAAAATCGCCAAGCACGACTTTTACATCGTGGCGGGGGCAGCGCTCATAGGTGTGTTCTAGGCGCTCATAGAAAGCATCTTTGGTCACATCGTCCTTCTCTTCCGTTGGGGCGTGGGCGCAAATCAGCGATATGTTGAAGAACCTCGCTTTGATGCGGATTGTGGCAAGCCGTTCATCCACCGGGGTGAATGCCAGGACTCTGCGACGGAGTCTCTCTCCCACCACAAATCCAACACCAAATTTGCGCTCCTTTATATGGCCGCTGTAGTAGATGTCACAAGGACCCACCTTCGTTCGTTCTTGTCCCGTCCATCGCACTTCTTGGATGGCGGTGATGTCAGCCTTGAGTCGTATGAGAACATCAACCAGCTGGGCAGAGGCACCTTCCCAATTAAGGGTCCGGACATTCCAGGTGCATGCCCTTATATCATTATCCTTAAAACGTTTGCAGGGGTCGTCATCAAAAGGTGGGTGTCTCATCCGAGGCTTTCGTAGATTTTTCATTGGTACTTCGTTTTTATGTGGTGGGTCCCAACAAAACAAAACAAATTATGACTTGACTATTAAAGGTTACATACATTATGATTTTCTAAAGTGGAATCACTATATAATTATATATAATAATTTCGAATTCGAAAGAAAACTGGCAAGACAGATCAATTATCCGCTTTTGTTTGGCAGGTAGGCGCGATCCGAAAAAACACAAAGCTTTCCAAAAACAAATCATGGGTAGAAACGTCCAAAGGTAGGCGTGATCGTATTCCTGTTTAATTACTTCCAAGTAAACACGACTTATAATATTGCCGTTCTCTAAAGTATTTACAAGTTCTGAACTACCTGCACTACCTGATCTGAAAGTTTGTTGATGACTTGTCAAAACTTCGAACAATGAATGAGACAAATAAATTTTCATACAAATGGGGTTTTTTCTTCATACTACTTCAATTTCGAAATCCCTTTTACAATAACAGAAATTTACCTGAAAGCAGGTATCAAACTCGGATAGGAAATACTGCAACCAAAAAAAGGTACCTTCCGAAAACGTTGACTGGTCAATTATATAAGGGCATCTTATGTCGCGAAACATATCAAAACCACAACGGAGTTCATTAGAGTAACACCTTAAATTACAGACCAGTGCTAAATAAACGCGAAATATGGCATCGGAGAACGAAACTAAACACGTCAAACGAAAACCAACGAGAATACATCCCATCAATGCACTCTGGAATATGAACACCAAAGTCAGAGGCGGAGATAGTGAGTTGTTTGTAAGCAGACAGCCACAAACTGGGGTTAACACCAAAAGCGTTGGGAATTCAAAATCTAAAATTGGAGGCGAAAGATTACCGGACACCTCGTCACATAGGAAGACAACGAACAAAATACATCCCATTAATGAAAACTGGAATTTGAACAACAAAACCAGGGTTGGAGGTAGTGAGTTGTTCCTAAGCAGAAAGCCGCATCCTGAAACTAATACCAAAAGTGTCAGAAATTCGAAGGAGGTTGGCAATTTACCGGACATATCGACACGTAAAATACGTGAACGGCTGATTCATCTGCTGGGTTTAAAATCACAAACGAAGATTGAATTGTACTCAATCCTACAAAGGCAAGGATTACGTGATTGTGAGAGGAAAGTGATCTCCACCGTACTTGGAGATATTGCCCAGTTTAGTCACAACTCATATAGTTTGCGAATTCGTATCTGGCGAGAAGTTGATGTAAATTGGCCTTACTATACGGAGAAAGAGCTGCAGCAGATGAAAATGAACAAGGAGCGCAGTTTAAGAGCACCAAATAAGTCAGATAAAGTTACCTCTGTGCCAAGCAAAAGTTCGACATCAACATCTCGTACTAGACCATCACAACTGGACGGAAATAATACCCTAAAAAGTAGTTTAAGAGCACCAAATAAGTCAGATGAGGTTACTTCTGTGTCGAGTAATAGTTCGAGATCAACATCTCGTACTAGACCATCACAACTGGACGGTAATAATTCCCTAAAAAGTGTTGATGTATTAAAACGCCCAAATGAAGGAAAATCTGACTCACAACCGTCAAAGAAAAGACGAAGTGATTATACCATAGAATCCATTAAATATGACTTTAACGTTTTCACGGAAATCACAAACTCGAAACAGTACAGTCAATATAAAGCTGCATATGATCGGTATTTTGAAGAATATCTCCCACTTTGGCAGCAGATCGAAGAGTTAAAGCGTAGTTTCCGCGGATTCGGTATACAAATCCTTAATGTACCTGTAGATCATCCCGACTACGAACGCAAGCAACGTTTTGACTATTTGCACGCTAAATTGAATCACATCGGGCAGCTTATAACCAAAAGTGTCAGAAATTCGAAGGAGGTTGGCAATTTACCGGACATATCGACACGTAAAATACGTGAACGGCTGATTCATCTGCTGGGTTTAAAATCACAAACGAAGATTGAATTGTACTCAATCCTACAAAGGCAAGGATTACGTGATTGTGAGAGCAAAGTGATCTCCACCGTACTTAGAGATATTGCCGAGTTTAGTCACAACTCATATAGCTTGCGAATTCGTATCTGGCGAGAAGTTGATGAAAATTGGCCTTACTATACGGAGAAAGAGCTGCAGCAGATGAAAATGAACAAGGAGCGCAGTTTAAGAGCACCAAATAAGTCAGATAAAGTTACCTCTGTGCCAAGCAAAAGTTCGACATCAACATCTCGTACTAGACCATCACAACTGGACGGAAATAATACCCTAAAAAGTAGTTTAAGAGCACCAAATAAGTCAGATGAGGTTACTTCTGTGTCGAGTAATAGTTCGAGATCAACATCTCGTACTAGACCATCACAACTGGACGGAAATAATACCCTAAAAAGTGTTGATGTATTAAAACGCCCAAATGAAGGAAAATCTGACTCACAACCGTCAAAGAAAAGACGAAGTGATTACACTATAGAATCCATTAAATATAGCTTTAACGTTTTCACGGAAATCACAAACTCGAAACAGTACAGTCAATATAAAGCTGCATATGATCGGTATTTTGAAGAATATCTCCCACTTTGGCAGCAGATCGAAGAGTTAAAGCGTAGTTTCCGCGAATTCGGTATACAAATCCTTAATGTACCTGTAGATCATCCCGACTACGAACGCAAGCAACGTTTTGACTATTTGCACGCTAAATTGGATCACATCGGGCAGCTTATAACAGCATATGAGGAAAACACAGGAAACAAAGCTAGCTTTTACAATACCAGTTGCAAAGTAATATACGTTGAACACGCATGATCTGGAAGCCATGGGTTCGAAAACGATAGCGACGCCAAAACCACTTAAAACACGACGATGTGTCTGATATTGATTTGACGATTGGCCCTTTCGGATAGCGACAGTGAAGAAGACAGATTTTATATGTATTATATTAAGCAAATAAAAAATACTTATTCTATGATTTCTGTACAAAATTAACATTGAATGAATTTATTATAAGTGGATGGAGTTTTTCCAAATTTTTTTTTCTTAAAAACTACTGAAATAGCCAATGGTAACACAGTAAACCTCAACTTATTTCGAGAGAAACTTATGACTTACGTATTAAATTTTTTGTCTTATTTTGACCATAGTAATTTAGAATGGTTAAAAAAATCCCTATCGTACTTTAAGGGAAGTATTTTAGAATAATGTTTTGAATAAATTTCTTAGCATAGAGAGAAAAAGTTTACATTCTCTGATTATCTGTAAGGTGAACAAATGGGCTATGGGTTTCATTTAACTGTCTCAATAGCTCTTTATTTAATTCTGTGTTCTAATTTATCTAATGTGCAGTCAACTGTCAAGAGCAGCTGACATCTGACCGTTGAATGCATTGGACTGTGAAACACTTTAATCAGTTAGTGGCTTTAATGACGGATTGTTTAGGCCTTTTTAGTGGCGGCTTTTTGTTTGTAAAAATGTTACCTGATTAGATTGCACTAGTTAGCTGCTTTTAAAAAGTTAATTTTAATTAAGTTAGCTCTTTTTTCTAAGTAAAAGTAATAGTTTGAGAAGCATGTACAGAAATTAAATAATTTGTTCTCAAATGTTTAAATACTACACATTTTTGTATATAAGTTCGTCCAAATAATTTAAATACTAAACTATAAAACTGTGACAACAAACAAAGATGATGAAGAATTATGTTGAATGTTGACAAACAAATAGATAAGTGCTTTGAAAATGCCTTCTTTAAATGTCTATTTATGTGTATAGTAAAGTTATTTGCATATTTCATTCAGATGTCACCTGTTTGACAGTCAGCAAATACCATGACATGGCGGTACTAATCGCACACCATGGTGATTAACGCGGATGAATGGAATTTAAATACCTGCCAAGTGGGCGTAAGAATGAGTTGTGTACTTATGCAATTAAGCAATTATTGTGTGTATATGTATGTGATTGGCGTTGCAACCGTTTAGCCGGTTATAGCCGAATCGACGATAGTGCGCCACCTCTCTCTTTCCTTCGCAGTTCGGCGCCAGTTGGAGATCCCAAGTGTAACCAGGTCGCTCTCCACCTGGTCCCTCCAACGGAGTGGAGGCCTTCCCCTTCCTCGGCTTCCTCCGGCGGGTACTGCATCGAACACTTTCAGGGCTGGAGTGTTTTCGTCCATTCGGACAACATGACCTAGCCAGCGTAGCCGCTGTCTTTTTATTCGCTGAACTATGTCAATGTCGTCGTATAACTCGTACAGCTCATCGTTCCATCGTCTGCGGTATTCGCCGTTGCCAATGTTCTGAGGACCATAAATCTTACGCAAAATTTTCCTCTCGAAAACTCCTAGTGTCGTCTCATCTGATGTTGACATCGTCCAAGCTTCTGCCCCGTAAAGCAGGACGGGAATGATAAGCGACTTGTAGAGTTTGATTTTGGTTCGTCGAGAGAGGACTTTACTGTTCAATTCCCTTTTCCAGCATCAGGTTAAAGAAGTCGCACGATTGTGAGTCACCTTGTCTGAAACCTCGTTTGGTATCGAACGGCTCGGAGAGGTCCTTCCCAATCATGACGGAGCTTTTGGTGTTGCTCAACGTAAATTTACACAGCCGTATTAGTTTTGCGGGGATACCAAATTCAGACATCGCGGCGTAAAGGCAGCTCCTTTTCGTGCTGTCGAAAGCACCTTTAAAATCGACAAAAAGGTGGTGTGTGTCGATCCTCTTTTCACGGGTCTTCTCCAAAATTTGTCGCATGGTGAATATCTGGTCAGTTGTCGATTTTCCAGGTCTAAAGCCACACTGATAAGGTCCAATCAGTTTGTTGACGGTGGGCTTTAGTCTTTCACACAGTACGCTCGATAGAACCTTGTATGCGATATTTAGGAGGCTGATCCCACGGTAATTGGCGCAGATTGTGGGATCTCCCTTTTTATGGATTGGGCAGAGCACACTGAGATTCCAATCGTCAGGCATGCTTTCTTCCGACCATATTCTGCAAAGAAGCTGATGCATGCACCTTATCAGTTCTTCGCCGCCGTATTTGAATAGTTCTGCCGATAATCTATCGGCCCCCGCTGCTTTGTTGTTCTTCAAGCGGGTAATTGCTATTCGAATTTCTTCATGGTCGGGTAATGGAACATCTGTTCCATCGTCATCGATTGGGGGATCGGGTTCGCCATCTCCTGGTGTTGAACTCTCACTGCCATTCAGCAGGTCGGAGAAGTGTTCCCTCCATAATCCCAGTGTGCCCTGGACATCGGTTACCAGATTACCACCCTGGTCTCTACATGAGGATGCTCCGGTCTTGAAACCTTCGTTAAGTCGCTTCAATTTTTCATAAAATTTTCGAGCATTCCCTCTGTCTGCCAGCTTCTCAAGCTCTTCGTACTCACGCATTTCGGCCTCTTTCTTTTTTTGTCTGCAGATACGTCTCGCTTTCCTCTTCAGCTCTCGGTATCTATCCCATCCCGCACGTGTTGTAGTCGTTTGCAACGTTGCGAGGTAGGCAGTCTGTTTTCTCTCCGCTGCGAGACGGCACTCCTCATCGTACCAGCTTGTTTTTTGTCGTTGCCGATAACCAATTGTTTCGGCTGCAGCGGTACGCAGTGTGTTTGAGATGCCGTTCCACAGTTCCCTTATACCGAGATGCTGATGAGTGCTCTCAGAGAACAGAATTGCAAGTCGAGTAGAGTATTTCGTGGCTGTCTGTTGCGATTGCAGCTTTTCGACGTCAAACCTTCCTTGTGTTTGTTGACGGGTATTCTTTGCTGCACAGAGGCGGGTGCGTATCTTCGCTGCGACCAGATAATGGTCCGAGTCTATATTTGGTCCTCGGAGCGTACGCACGTCTAAAACACAGGAGACATGTCTTCCGTCTACCGCAACGTGATCGATTTGGTTCCGCGTGTTTCGATCAGGAGACAGCCAAGTAGCTTGATGTATTTTCTTATGCTGGAATCTGGTACTACAGCCGACCATATTTCGGGCCCCAGCGAAGTCGATCAGCCTCAGGCCGTTTGGCGATGTTTCGTCATGGAGGCTGAATTTTCCGACTGTTGTGCCAAAGACCCCTTCTTTACCCACCCTGGCGTTAAAATCGCCAAGCACGACTTTTACATCGTGGCGGGGGCGGCGCTCATAGGTGTGTTCTAGGCGCTCATAGAAAGCATCTTTGGTCACATCGTCCTTCTCTTCCGTTGGGGCGTGGGCGCAAATCAGCGATATGTTGAAGAACCTCGCTTTGATGCGGATTGTGGCAAGCCGTTCATCCACCGGGGTGAATGCCAGGACTCTGCGACGGAGTCTCTCTCCCACCACAAATCCAACACCAAATTTGCGCTCCTTTATATGGCCGCTGTAGTAGATGTCACAAGGACCCACCTTCGTCCGTTCTTGTCCCGTCCATCGCACTTCTTGGATGGCGGTGATGTCAGCCTTGAGTCGTATGAGAACATCAACCAGCTGGGCAGAGGCACCTTCCCAATTAAGGGTCCGGACATTCCAGGTGCATGCCCTTATATCAGTATCCTTAAAACGTTTGCAGGGGTCGTCATCAAAAGGTGGGTGTCTCATCCGAGGCTTTCGTAGATTTTTCATTGGTACTTCGTTTTTATGTGGTGGGTCCCAACAAAACAAAACAAATTATGACTTGACTATTAAAGGTTACATACATTATGATTTTCTAAAGTGGAATCACTATATAATTATATATAATAATTTCGAATTCGAAAGAAAACTGGCAAGACAGATCAATTATCCGCTTTTGTTTGGCAGGTAGGCGCGATCCGAAAAAACACAAAGCTTTCCAAAAACAAATCATGGGTAGAAACGTCCAAAGGTAGGCGTGATCGTATTCCTGTTTAATTACTTCCAAGTAAACACGACTTATAATATTGCCGTTCTCTAAAGTATTTACAAGTTCTGAACTACCTGCACTACCTGATCTGAAAGTTTGTTGATGACTTGTCAAAACTTCGAACAATGAATGAGACAAATAAATTTTCATACAAATGGGGTTTTTTCTTCATACTACTTCAATTTCGAAATCCCTTTTACAATAACAGAAATTTACCTGAAAGCAGGTATCAAACTCGGATAGGAAATACTGCAACCAAAAAAAGGTACCTTCCGAAAACGTTGACTGGTCAATTATATAAGGGCATCTTATGTCGCGAAACATATCAAAACCACAACGGAGTTCATTAGAGTAACACCTTAAATTACAGACCAGTGCTAAATAAACGCGAAATATGGCATCGGAGAACGAAACTAAACACGTCAAACGAAAACCAACGAGAATACATCCCATCAATGCACTCTGGAATATGAACACCAAAGTCAGAGGCGGAGATAGTGAGTTGTTTGTAAGCAGACAGCCACAAACTGGGGTTAACACCAAAAGCGTTGGGAATTCAAAATCTAAAATTGGAGGCGAAAGATTACCGGACACCTCGTCACATAGGAAGACAACGAACAAAATACATCCCATTAATGAAAACTGGAATTTGAACAACAAAACCAGGGTTGGAGGTAGTGAGTTGTTCCTAAGCAGAAAGCCGCATCCTGAAACTAATACCAAAAGTGTCAGAAATTCGAAGGAGGTTGGCAATTTACCGGACATATCGACACGAAAAATACGTGAACGGCTGATTCATCTGCTGGGTTTAAAATCACAAACGAAGATTGAATTGTACTCAATCCTACAAAGGCAAGGATTACGTGATTGTGAGAGGAAAGTGATCTCCACCGTACTTGGAGATATTGCCCAGTTTAGTCACAACTCATATAGTTTGTGAATTCGTATCTGGCGAGAAGTTGATGTAAATTGGCCTTACTATACGGAGAAAGAGCTGCAGCAGATGAAAATGAACAAGGAGCGCAGTTTAAGAGCACCAAATAAGTCAGATAAAGTTACCTCTGTGCCAAGCAAAAGTTCGACATCAACATCTCGTACTAGACCATCACAACTGGACGGAAATAATACCCTAAAAAGTAGTTTAAGAACACCAAATAAATCAGATGAAGTTACCTCTGTGCCAAGCAAAAGTTCGACATCAACATCTCGTACTAGACCATCACAACTGAACGGAAATAATACCCTAAAAAGTAGTTTAAGAGCACCAAATAAGTCAGATGAGGTTACTTCTGTGTCGAGTAATAGTTCGAGATCAACATCTCGTACTAGACCATCACAACTGGACGGAAATAATTCCCTAAAAAGTGTTGATGTATTAAAACGCCCAAATGAAGGAAAATCTGACTCACAACCGTCAAAGAAAATACGAAGTGATTATATTATAGAATCCATTAAATATGACTTTAACGTTTTCACGGAAATCACAAACTCGAAACAGTACAGTCAATATAAAGCTGCATATGATCGGTATTTTGAAGAATATCTCCCACTTTGGCAGCAGATCGAAGAGTTAAAGCGTAGTTTCCGCGAATTCGGTATACAAATCCTTAATGTACCTGTAGATCATCCCGACTACGAACGCAAGCAACGTTTTGACTATTTGCACGCTAAATTGAATCACATCGGGCAGCTTATAACCAAAAGTGTCAGAAATTCGAAGGAGGATGGCAATTTACCGGACATATCGACACGTAAAATACGTGAACGGCTGATTCATATGCTGGGTTTAAAATCACAAACGAAGATTGAATTGTACTCAATCCTACAAAGGCAAGGATTACGTGATTGTGAGAGCAAAGTGATCTCCACCGTACTTAGAGATATTGCCGAGTTTAGTCACAACTCATATAGCTTGCGAATTCGTATCTGGCGAGAAGTTGATGAAAATTGGCCTTACTATACGGAGAAAGAGCTGCAGCAGATGAAAATGAACAAGGAGCGCAGTTTAAGAGCACCAAATAAGTCAGATAAAGTTACCTCTGTGCCAAGCAAAAGTTCGACATCAACATCTCGTACTAGACCATCACAACTGGACGGAAATAATACCCGAAAAAGTAGTTTAAGAACACCAAATAAATCAACATCTCGTACTAGACCATCACAACTGGAAGGAAATAATACCCTAAAAAGTAGTTTAAGAGCACCAAATAAGTCAGATGAGGTTACTTCTGTGTCGAGTAATAGTTCGAGATCAACATCTCGTACTAGACCATCACAACTGGACGGAAATAATTCCCTAAAAAGTGTTGATGTATTAAAACGCCCAAATGAAGGAAAATCTGACTCACAACCGTCAAAGAAAATACGAAGTGATTATACTATAGAATCCATTAAATATGACTTTAACGTTTTCACGGAAATCACAAACTCGAAACAGTACAGTCAATATAAAGCTGCATATGATCGGTATTTTGAAGAATATCTCCCACTTTGGCAGCAGATCGAAGAGTTAAAGCGTAGTTTCCGCGAATTCGGTATACAAATCCTTAATGTACCTGTAGATCATCCCGACTACGAACGCAAGCAACGTTTTGACTATTTGCACGCTAAATTGGATCACATCGGGCAGCTTATAACAGCATATGAGGAAAACACAGGAAACAAAGCTAGCTTTTACAATACCAGTTGCAAAGCAATATACGTTGAACACGCATGATCTGGAAGCCATAAACATGGGTTCGAAAACGATAGCGACGTCGAAACCACCTAAATCACGACGATGTGTCTGATATTGATTTGGCGATTGGCCCTTTCGGATAGCGACAGTGAAGAAGACAGATTTTATATGTATTATATTAAGCAAATAAAAAATACTTCTTTTATGATTTCTGTACAAAATTAACATTGAATGAATTACAAGTGGATGGAGTTTTTTCATATTTTTTCTTAAAAACTACTGAAATAGCCAATGGTAACACAGTAAACCTCAACTTATTTCGAGAGAAACTTGTGACTTACGTATTAAATTTTTTGTCTTAGTTTGACCATAGTAATTTAGAATGGTTAAAAAAATCCCTATCGTACTTTAAGGGAAGTATTTTAGAATAATGTTTTGAATAAATTTCTTAGCATAGAGAGAAAAAGTTTACATTCTCTGATTATCTGTAAGGTAAACAAATGGGCTATAGGTTTCATTTAACTGTCTCAATAGCTCTTTATTTAATTCTGTGTTCTAATTTATCTAATGTGCAGTCAACTGTCAAGAGCAGCTGACATCTGACCGTTGAATGCATTGGACTGTGAAACACTTTAATCAGTTAGTGGCTTTAATGACGGATTGTTTAGGCCTTTTTAGTGGCGGCTTTTTGTTTGTAAAAATGTTACCTGATTAGTACAAATATCATGATTGCACTAGTTAGCTGCTTTTAAAAAATTAATTAATTTAATTAAGTTAGCTCTTTTTTCTAAGTAAAAGTATTCAGATGTCACCTGTTTGACAGTCAGCAAATACCATGACATGGCGGTACTAATCGCACACCATGGTGATTAACGCGGATGAATGGAATTTAAATACCTGCCAAGTGGGCGTAAGAATGAGTTGTGTACTTATGCAATTAAGCAATTATTGTGTGTATATGTATGTGATTGGCGTTGCAACCGTTTAGCCGGTTATAGCCGAATCGACGATAGTGCGCCACCTCTCTCTCTCCTTCGCAGTTCGGCGCCAGTTGGAGATCCCAAGTGTAACCAGGTCGCTCTCCACCTGGTCCCTCCAACGGAGTGGAGGCCTTCCCCTTCCTCGGCTTCCTCCGGCGGGTACTGCATCGAACACTTTCAGGGCTGGAGTGTTTTCGTCCATTCGGACAACATGACCTAGCCAGCGTAGCCGCTGTCTTTTTATTCGCTGAACTATGTCAATGTCGTCGTATAACTCGTACAGCTCATCGTTCCATCGTCTGCGGTATTCGCCGTTGCCAATGTTCTGAGGACCATAAATCTTACGCAAAATTTTCCTCTCGAAAACTCCTAGTGTCGTCTCATCTGATGTTGACATCGTCCAAGCTTCTGCACCGTAAAGCAGGACGGGAATGATAAGCGACTTGTAGAGCTTGATTTTGGTTCGTCGAGAGAGGACTTTACTGTTCAATTGCCTACTCAGTCCAAAGTAGCACCTGTTGGCAAGAGTTATTCTGCGCTGGATTTCGAGGCTGACATTGTTCGTGTTGTTGATGCTGGTTCCCAGGTATACGAAATTATCTACGACCTCGAAGTTATGACTGTCAACAGTGACGTGGGAGCCAAGACGCGAATGCGCCGACTGTTTGTTTGATGACAGGAGATATTTCGTCTTGTCCTCATTCACCTCCAGACGCATTCGCTTCGCCTCCTTCCCCATGCGGGAAAAAGCAGAACAAACGGCGCGGTTGTTGCTTCCGATGATATCAATATCATCGGCGTACGCCAGGAGCTGTACACTCTTGTAGAAGATTGTACCTTCTCGGTTTAGCTCTGCAGCTCTTATAATTTTTTCCAGCATCAGGTTAAAGAAGTCGCACGATAGTGAGTCACCTTGTCTGAAACCTCGTTTGGTATCGAACGGCTCGGAGAGGTCCTTCCCAATCATGACGGAGCTTTTGGTGTTGCTCAACGTAAATTTACACAGCCGTATTAGTTTTGCGGGGATACCAAATTCAGACATCGCGGCGTAAAGGCAGCTCCTTTTCGTGCTGTCGAAAGCAGCTTTAAAATCGACAAAAAGGTGGTGTGTGTCGATCCTCTTTTCACGGGTCTTCTCCAAAATTTGTCGCATGGTGAATATCTGGTCAGTTGTCGATTTTCCAGGTCTAAAGCCACACTGATAAGGTCCAATCAGTTTGTTGACGGTGGGCTTTAGTCTTTCACACAGTACGCTCGATAGAACCTTGTATGCGATATTTAGGAGGCTGATCCCACGGTAATTGGCGCAGATTGTGGGATCTCCCTTTTTATGGATTGGGCAGAGCACACTGAGATTCCAATCGTCAGGTATGCTTTCTTCCGACCATATTCTGCAAAGAAGCTGATGCATGCACCTTATCCGCCGTATTTGAATAGTTCTGCCGATAATCTATCGGCCCCCGCTGCTTTGTTGTTCTTCAAGCGGGTAATTGCTATTCGAATTTCTTCATGGTCGGGTAATGGAACATCTGTTCCATCGTCATCGATTGGGGGATCGGGTTCGCCATCTCCTGGTGTTGAACTCTCACTGCCATTCAGCAGGTCGGAGAAGTGTTCCCTCCATAATCCCAGTGTGCCCTGGACATCGGTTACCAGATTACCACCCTGGTCTCTACATGAGGATGCTCCGGTCTTGAAACCTTCGTTAAGTCGCTTCAATTTTTCATAAAATTTTCGAGCATTCCCTCTGTCTGCCAGCTTCTCAAGCTCTTCGTACTCACGCATTTCGGCCTCTTTCTTTTTTTGTCTGCAGATACGTCTCGCTTTCCTCTTCAGCTCTCGGTATCTATCCCATCCCGCACGTGTTGTAGTCGTTTGCAACGTTGCGAGGTAGGCAGTCTGTTTTCTCTCCGCTGCGAGACGGCACTCCTCATCGTACCAGCTTGTTTTTTGTCGTTGCCGATAACCAATTGTTTCGGCTGCAGCGGTACGCAGTGTGTTTGAGATGCCGTTCCACAGTTCCCTTATACCGAGATGCTGATGAGTGCTCTCAGAGAACAGAATTGCAAGTCGAGTAGAGTATTTCGTGGCTGTCTGTTGCGATTGCAGCTTTTCGACGTCAAACCTTCCTTGTGTTTGTTGACGGGTATTCTTTGCTGCACAGAGGCGGGTGCGTATCTTCGCTGCGACCAGATAATGGTCCGAGTCTATATTTGGTCCTCGGAGCGTACGCACGTCTAAAACACAGGAGACATGTCTTCCGTCTATCACAACGTGATCGATTTGGTTCCACGTGTTTCGATCAGGAGACAGCCAAGTAGCTTGATGTATTTTCTTATGCTGGAATCTGGTAGTACAGCCGACCATATTTCGGGCCCCAGCGAAGTCGATCAGCCTCAGGCCGTTTGGCGATGTTTCGTCATGGAGGCTTGGCGTTAAAATCGCCAAGCACGACTTTTACATCGTGGCGGGGGCAGCGCTCATAGGTGTGTTCTAGGCGCTCATAGAAAGCATCTTTGGTCACATCGTCCTTCTCTTCCGTTGGGGCGTGGGCGCAAATCAGCGATATGTTGAAGAACCTCGCTTTGATGCGGATTGTGGCAAGACGTTCATCCACCGGGGTGAATGCCAGGACTCTGCGACGGAGTCTCTCTCCCACCACAAATCCAACACCAAATTTGCGCTCCTTTATATGGCCGCTGGAGTAGATGTCACAAGGACCCACCTTCGTCCGTTCTTGTCCCGTCCATCGCACTTCTTGGATGGCGGTGATGTCAGCCTTGAGTCGTATGAGAACATCAACCAGCTGGGCAGAGGCACCTTCCCAATTAAGGGTCGGGACATTCCAGGTGCATGCCCTTATATCATTATCCTTAAAACGTTTGCAGGGGTCGTCATCAAAAGGTGGGTGTCTCATCCGAGGCTTTCGTAGATTTTTCATTGGTACTTCGTTTTTATGTGGTGGGTCCCAAGCCCTACGCACAACCGCATAAGCGGGCTTCGCCTTCTCACTTTAGCTCGCCTTCAAACGGATGTCTGTTGGCTACCCAGAGGATACTTGGTCTAAAACCGGAAGTCGTGAGCTGCTTGAACCATGTGGAGAAGAATCGTTTCTGGCCACTCCCAAGTGAATGACAATCAAAAACTTTCCTCACTTGCGTGAACTTCTACACATGATCCCATCCTCCTATATACATATGTATGTATATATGTATGTATATTTGACACCAAAGAATTTAATATCGCCATCACTTGTTTTGCCATCAAAAGTATTTCCGTCTTCCATAATTTCATTATTTATATTTCGAGGGAGTTACGTTGTATTGGGCGCAGTGAAAATATTTATAATTTTAAATTGTTGAAAATATATTCATTCAAGCTTATGTTGTATAAAACGCTGGTATTTTTAGAGACGGGTATAACCGAAGATTTTATACTCTCACAATTTGCAATGATCAAAGGAGTGAAAATAACAAAGACATACTATTATTCATATTCCCTCTGAATTTATTTAAAATATCGGAGAGGGTTACCGATATTTTCGATAAAAAATTAGCCACAGGTACTAAGGTCCTCATGTTCAGTATTTGGGGCCTTGAAAAGTTATAGTCCGATACAAAATCGATTCAGTTTATTGGATAATACCAAAAAAACTTTAAAAAAATTTTATTTAAAGAATATCAAGTATTATGGAGGATTATTCAAATTTTATATGATTTAGTTATATAGGATATCTTTTTTGGACACATGATCTTCAAGAAGAAATAAAACGGATAAAATTTAATGTTATAGCCAAGAATTTATCTTCATTATGGAGATTAGGGTTTGCCATTGTGTTTGAAAAATTATTTCGGTTAAATATGTAATAAGTAAGTTAATGTTTTTGAAACCCCTTTAAAGAAGAAGAAGAAACCCCTGAAAACAATTTATGAATAATATTCTGCATGGTTTAAAAAATATGCAGAAAATTTTATTAATAAAAATGGGTAAAAAGCACTTCAGAGAACATCTTGCATGCTCAACTCTCATGCTTGACTACTTAAACCAAATCGCGCGCATAATCGTGCATTTATATTGCCTACTTAAGTGCAGATAGTACTAATACACCGACATCGGCAATTGCCGTCGATAGTTAGCACTAATTGAACATGAGCGAGTATATCCAGTCCGGAAATTCTTATTGTTTCCCGCTGTCATTTGCGACTGAGATGTACGACAATACTATGTTTACTCAGGCACTTAAGAGCACATGGAAGAGCATTTATGAGTATATATATATATGAGTGTGTAGAATATATCGAATGATTCATTTGGACATTTTTACTAGCTCTAATACATAATAATAATACAAGTGTATACATATGTATATGGAATGAATTATATCTAGCATAAAGCTTAAATTTAAAAATTAACAGATTTATTTTAATGACATTTAGTATTTAGTAATTGTGTAACTTCTCTCAAAGTCTTCTTTTCCGACTTTTATATATACGAGTATTTAGCACTCAGTATGACTCGGCGTATACGTAACATGAAATCAACTTCTACATAATGGGTTTTAGTATCATCTACATTTGAAGCTGAATTTCTCACTAAAGCCCACACACAAGTTGCAGTTACTACTTGAACACTGAATCCAATCAATTGCTACCACTCACGAAAGGCGCTCCACGCATGGTAGCTGCAATTAAAGCACGGAAATTCATTCGCCCATAATTCGCAAGTAAAACATGACAAGTGTGACTTAGTAGCAAAATACACCAAAACCTTCGGTGTGGTAAATCAAATTTAGAAAGTGCAAGCAACATTCGCATATGTTCAGATGTACTCGTATAACAATAGGTATGTAGTACTTCAGCTAACACGTGTTTTCGAACTCAAGTTTTATGTTAGTAACTTAACCTATCCTGCATGCGAAAAGGTTCACCGTGAGCAATTGATGTGTGACATTCTTTTGTCGCCTTTCATTAAAGACCCTAACATATAATGTATGTATGTGATTGGCGTTGCAACCGTTTAGCCGGTTATAGCCAAATCGACGATAGTGCGCCACTTCTCTCTCTCCTTCGCAGTTCGGCGCCAGTTGAAGATCCCAAGTGTAACCAAGTCGCTCTCCACCTGGTCCCTCCAACGGTGTTGAGGCCTTCCCTTTCCTCAGCTTCCTCCGGCGGGTTCTGCATCGAACACTTTCAGGGCTGGAGTGTTTTCGTCCATTCGGACAACATAACCTAGCCAGCGTAGCCGCTGTCTTTTTATGCGCTGAACTATGCCAATGTCGTCGTATAACTCGTACAGCTCATCGTTATATCGTCTGCGGTATTCGCCGTTGCCAATGTTCTGAGGACCATAAATCTTGCGCAAAATTTTCCTCTCGAAAAAAACATATACGTATGTCAAACATATAATGAAAATATACATTATCATGTATTTCTCTAACATTATTATTTAGTGACATTAGAGTGTCTACTTAAATTTAAGATTATTAAAAATAATTACCTTCTTTATGTATAGCTATTTGTATACATATATACCATTATATTAATATATACTGTTACACAATACAGTTCATATGGGCTGTCATATACAACAGCAAGCAAGTTAAGTAGACTTTATGAAGTGCATTAAACATCTTGAAATATCTTCTAAATGACTGTTATGTTAGAGAAGATTGCACTTGACTTTTTTAGCAGTCTGCGCGTGTAACTTGGTTAATTAATTTTGTTACGCAGTCTACTTTAATAATAATTCCGTTGTCTTATGACATTCGAAATTGTTTGTGTTTTGTTCTTTATGCTGAAGTTTATTTGTGTCACAATATTATACATACTAACACACATCATTACGGTAATTTTCAAGACTTTGGGACTGTTGTAGAAAGTTTATATTTATTTATTGCCTTAAAAAATTATATTTGTTTTTATGTAGATACGTATGAATATCTTCTGAACTCACTCGAAAGTTTTAACACAATTTCACATACCCACTAACGATGTACATATTGAAATATATTGGCAAGTATATGAGGATGACAACTGTGGGAGTTTAAACTCAATTGACTTTGTATTCAATTCAATGAACAACAGATAAATTGTTTAACTATGAGTGCAAGCAGACTTTTCACTTTAAAGGCAAACTTGTTTTTAAAAGTTTCAAAAGTGTTTGGAACTTTTATTTTTCTCGTTTAACGGATAACTGTTGTAAAATTGATAACATGACATTTATTTTCAATTTTATTTTTGTAAAACATAAAAAGTTATGGGCATAGCATTCAAGGAAATTAAAACTTAATAGAAGTGAAAGAATTTTAGAATTCAGCAGGTAAGCGAAGACACTTGTTGTTACAAGTTGAGTATGTGAATATATTCTTATGAGTTCATATAACAGAATTAAGTTCTTTTGTTTTTACTACTATTAAATATTTTTCCCAAAGGGCACACATATTCACACTCCCATTTTCATTTATTAACTTAAGAATAAAACCACTACAATCGAGAGAACATTGGGTTCATAAGCCGCATCAAGTAACAACTGAGGTACGAAGGCTTAAAGAGTAATAGGTTTATGTTGAAGTCGGTCAAAAAATCGATTTTTGTTTGTGATTTTATCTTAAAGTATACGTTCTTAAGAATGTTATCTCAAATAGCTTTTATATATATTTAAGCAGTAGAAGCGAAGCGTTTTGCATCTTGCTTCGCTACACTAAACAAACGTGTACTTGAAACTTTAAACGCGATTATCTGGAAATCATGTTTTCCAAAAACGTCGTTGCTTGAATTGCCGAAAGAGTTTTCAATAGATTTCATTTTTTTTTTAATTGTTCGTAATTTATTTGCCGTGTCCTTGAGCGATTTATTTTTTTCGTTTAAAATTTCGTATCAATAATATACATTTTTCAATAAATTTCATCAGATGAAAAATGTAGCCTTTTTTGAGAAAATCGTCCCTGTTTGCAAACTTTTTTTTCTCAATCGAATGAATCATTTAAGGACACCATAAGTCCCAATAATAACGAAATTTGTATGGTTTTACGCTTTCAGTTGAGCTGATGTACTGTAATCGTACGGGTGATTTTTTTGAGGTTAGGATTTTCATGCATTAGTATTTGACAGATCACGTGGGATTTCAGACATGGTGTCAAAGAGAAAGATGCTCAGTATGCTTTGACATTTCATCATGAATAGACTTACTAACGAGCAACGCTTGCAAATCATTGAATTTTATTACCAAAATCAGTGTTCGGTTCGAAATGTGTTTCGCGCTTTTTTATCGACAAATTTTGTTCAGCGATGAGGCTCATTTCTGGTTGAATGGCTACGTAAATAAGCAAAATTGCCGCATTTGGGGTGAAGAGCAACCAGAAGCCGTTCAAGAACTGCCCATGCATCCCGAAAAATGCACTGTTTGGTGTGGTTTGTACGCTGGTGGAATCATTGGACCGTATTTTTTCAAAGATGCTGTTGGACGCAACGTTACGGTGAATGGCGATCGCTATCGTTCGATGCTAACAAACTTTTTGTTGCCAAAAATGGAAGAACTGAACTTGGTTGACATGTGGTTTCAACAAGATGGCGCTACATGCCACACAGCTCGCGATTCTATGGCCATTTTGAGGGAAAACTTCGGAGAACAATTCATCTCAAGAAATGGACCCGTAAGTTGGCCACCAAGATCATGCGATTTAACGCCTTTAGACTATTTTTTGTGGGGCTACGTCAAGTCTAAAGTCTACAGAAATAAGCCAGCAACTATTCCAGCTTTGGAAGACAACATTTCCGAAGAAATTCGGGCTATTCCGGCCGAAATGCTCGAAAAAGTTGCCCAAAATTGGACTTTCCGAATGGACCACCTAAGACGCAGCCGCGGTCAACATTTAAATGAAATTATCTTCAAAAAGTAAATGTCATTAACCAATCTAACGTTTCAAATAAAGAACCGATGAGATTTTGCAAATTTTATGCGTTTTTTTTTTTAAAAAAGTTATCAAGCTCTTAAAAAATCACCCTTTACTACATATACACATATTAAGCGAATACATTGCATCTTCATAATATTGATTTAAATTTAGTTAGCACACTTAAACCAAACTAGCATATATGCTCTTAAGTAGATTTTGCTAGTATACTCAGCTTTGTGCATCATTTCGTAGTTTCACTTACAATTTGTTTAAAAGTTGCTCATACCACCCGTAGCACACAGTGTGAAGGAAATTGATTTTATGCAGTATAAATATGGAAATAAGATACGGCTTAAAGAAAAGGGTTACCAGTATTTTTCTTAATAATGAAGGGTTCTTATCTGGATTCATACTTGATGAACGCATATAATTTTCAGCACAATTTTAACCTTCAAAAAGAGAATGTTCATGTTCAGCTGTAATGAAGAACGATTATCTCTCTCCCGTTATGACATTGCATACATTAATGCTTAAACAAATTTATTTACGTTGCATTTGTGTTGTGTTCAAGCAAGCGTTAAGTGAGTGTACAGTTGTGTATAACCACCAGACGCTCTTCCTTTACCACAAAGTTGCAACGTACTCTACGCACTACTGCACTCAAGTGCTTCTCATGGCCAGACAAGAACAACATATACTAAAAATCCTCACATATATATATAACGTTGCGAGGAGCAGCTTAAATCTGTATTTTAATGTGAAAATTACTACGCGGTTTAAAATTTGAGCTATATACACGTATATCAAGTATTTTTAATTGATTCTTTAAGTATAGCCAAATCAATTTTATTACCTATGGCTATTGGTACTAAAGTTTCATGGAATTATGTTTGAAAGTAAGTAAGACACATTTAATATATGTATATAACAAAAATACATTTTATATAAATGAACAAGTAAGGAAAGGCTAAGTTCGGGCGTAACCGAACATTTTATACTCTCGCAATTTATTTATTTAATTTTATTAATATAACACACAATTTGACCCACATATTCGCCATATATATGGTATAAAGTCGATTGAAAGTTGGAAACCTTAATATTAGGTATATGGAAGTTAGGTGAAGTTATGACCTGTATTTTATGCACGGATACATATTATTAAATGAAATATATTCCCTATGAATTTCTTCAAAATATCTGAGAGACTTACCTATATTTCCGGTAAAAACAAATTAGAAGCGCTGAGGTACTCATATTCGATATATGGGGCCTTGAAAATTTATGGTCTGGTTTCCACGATTTTTAGAAGGGCGATGTCACATTATAAATGTAGTATTTGTGCAAAGTTCTGTTCCGATATCTTCACAAGTGCTTACTTTATATATTGTAAAGTAAACGTTTCAGATCGTCTTCAAAGTTCTGGTATATGGGAAGTAGGCATGGTTGTGCATCGATTTGGTCTATTTTCACAACATATCATTGGGATACAAGGGAAATATTACAAGATGAATTTCATTTTATTGAAAGTGGTCGAGTAATTTCGGAGATATGTTTTTGACCCATAAGTAGGCGGCCCACGCCCATTTAAAATTTTGTATACCATTTTGAGTGCAGCTCTTCTATACCATCTATATAATTAAATTTATGGTTTCTGTTGGTTTTCCTTGCTGAATTAAAGCATTTTTAGTAGTTTTTCCACGTAACCTTTGTATGGTAGGTGGACGTGGTTATAATTCGATTTCTTCCAATTTTGGACTATATAAGGAAATTCCTGAAAAAAAGACTCCTGAAAGTTTCGTTGATATAGCTTTACTAGTTAACGAGATATGTACAAAAAACTTAGTAGGGAGCGTGGCCACGCCCACTTTCCCAAAAAAATTCTATCCAAATATGACCCTTCCTAGAACAATCCTATGTACCAAATTTTAGCTTTGTTTATGGCTTAGTTATGGCACTTTATGTGTTTTCGGTTATCGCCATTTTGGGGCGGTACGCCCCAAACCTTCTTATGGTACCAAGGAACACGTGTTCCAAGCTTCATTAAGATATCTCAATTTTTACTCAAGTTACAGCTTGCACTGACGGACAGACAGACATCCGGATTTGAACTTTACGTCACCCTGATCATTTTGATATATATAACACTATATCTAACTCGTTTATTTTTAGGACTTACAAACAACCGTTTTTTTTTGCGAGAGTATAAAAATATATCACCGATAGGCACCATAAAATTTAAACAAAGTCAGATATACTTTTTTACAGCTTCATGTTAAACACAATTCCCGCGTTATTTTAATTAAGAAATTTTAGAAGACATAATTATTTTTTGATTGCAAAACAAGCGGTGGCTTTATTATTATGGCGGCTACATAATAATGATAACCAGCAGCATTTACATACTTGCCCATGCAAATGTACATACGCATGCAAGTAAACACTTTCTTTTACGCCCTCAGGGCAAACACTTGGGGTCCATTCATCCGCGTTAATCACCGTGTGTTAGTGCCGCTATGGCAATAGTATAAGTATTTTCTGACTGTTTGACTGACAATATCTAAGTGAAATATGCAAATGTTCTTAACGTTACATTTTAGACACTTAGCCACCTTTTTTAATATTTTTTTTTATTTGTTTGAAATCATGTTAAAGTAAAAGTTAATTACATTTAAATAAATTTAAATTCTTTTGAAGTATTTATATACATAAGTATGCAGTATTTGAGTTAGTTTAAAGTTTTCTTTTTTGTGATTTTTTTCCTGGTATTCCACAATACTTGCTGTACACAAATGTCATACTACAGTTAGGTGACTTACTTATTATATATATCTTCTGTTTGGACCTTAGTAAATACCTATGCTTTAATAGTAAAAAAATAAATGACTTCTTATTGCTTTTATTTAGATATATTATTTTATTAACTCAACAAATAAAATAAATTTAATTAAACTGTCTACAATGTGAACGAAATGACATAAACAATTTGGCGAGGAAGCCACTAATTGATTAAAGTGTTTCACAGTCCAACGCATTCAACGGGCAGTCCACCATATTTTGAGGGTTGACCGCACATTAGACAAATTGGATACACAATGTCCAAATTAATCTTTCCGATTTGTTATACTGATGTTGAAATTAGTAACTTATACTCAATTGTAGCATAAGCGCGCAGTATGCAGTCAGTTTGATGTCAGATGCGGTTGCACACTGCGTATGGGCAATTACCAACCACATATTAGTTGCGTAGGGTTCCAATTATATATATGTACATATGTATATGTAATTTGTTTATAAATTGTAATCTGTTTTACATTTTATTAATGAATGAAACATCTCAATATCTCTCGCTGACTTTATACCACATATATCGATCTTTTTTTTGGAAATTTTTACATCAAATGTTATGAGTGATGGTGTCTAATATTCTTTTCACTTTACACTTTTCTAGGCGTAAATTTCACTCTTCCTGCCTTATTATCAATGGTTTATACATATTAGCATTGCTATATATACACGTATATTAACACTTCTTTATTCTATTTCATATAACATAACTGAACTCTTATGGTATTCTACTAGCTAATGTACAAACTTTTCTGCATTTACTATACACTTTTTGTCCGCCGCCAGCGAATAACCCAACCTTTATTTTCATAACAAGTGGCGGTTCATGTTGTAAGGTGTAATGTCCTAGTGCTCTGCATTGTTTCTCTTTCAGTTTTTTCGCTTTTGTCCTATTCTCCCGCTGTGTGGTTATTGTTGAAATGTTTGTTATCAGATTGGTGAACACATTTTACCATATACAAAGCTTCGTTGCTGCTTTTCTTTTCTATATAAATACAACCAAAGCATTATTGAATACCTGAGTTTTCCATTATTTCTTAATCCTTTCCTTTCCACATTTTGATTGTTGCAGCTAAAGCTTGGTTATTTAACTTTTCGCTTTCCACCTTTCTGTTTTATTTTTTGATATCTTATTAAATTGTATTTTCTGCTTCTGTTTTCTGCATATCAATGTGGTTGAATTAGTATATTTACAAAACTTTGTAATACATTGAGGTTACGTATACGCAGTGGTGTTGCATTGCTAATAATTTTTCACATACTATTAAACTAAACATAAAATAAAAAGTACTGTATTCTCCAAGCTGAAAGAAGTATCTATAAGAGTGCCGTTAAATTACTTATTTCGAATATTTCCCAAGGGCGCGTTGGTACTTTCAACTAACAGAAAATGTTACAGACTATTTGTAAAGAAATGAAGAGAGTTTTTGAGTAGAAATTCTTAAAAAATTGTATTAATCCAAGTACTTATTTCTTTTGAATGCACTCGAAAATAATTTTCATTAAAATAAGGTCGGTATCTAATATTTTTATTAATACAATATACTCTTTGGCTTGAAGTGACAGAAAAGTTGTAAATTTCATCAATACATGTACATACATGTTTGCATAACTAGTACACATGTAAAAAAAAATCACATGAAAAATAATTTATCAGCTGCTCAATCGACCGCCATTTTTGTAGTGTTCAGAAAATACTCCTCAACAATGTGCAAATATTTAGTGTGGAATTTATATTTATTCATAAAAATGGAATTTTTCAATATTCAATAGACTCTTAATTAAAAAATATTTTTGCTCACTTACATATCTGGTTATGAACAAGTTAACTTTTTATGTGAACGTCAAGCAGATTCCGTTTTTCAATATTCATAGGACAATTAATATAAAAAAGCAATCAATTCCAGCATCAAGCAGTTAAAAAATGTATCTAGCTTTTGATGTGTAAACTCGACATAAAGAAAACAGACAATTTGTGGTTTGCCCCAATATGTTTGATCAATTTCTTATAAGTATTTAAATATTCAATAATGTTATATATTTGTGACTTTAAAAATATAATATATATTGCAATAAAATGACCCCACTTATACTACTAAGACAGTGGTAGCCAGACTGAGTCAAGAAACTTCATTGAGGCAATGAAAATATGAATGATACAAACAACATAAACATATTTATGTATGTAAGAGTATACACGTCCGTCTGTGCACAGAAGATAACACATATTTGTATACGGAGTTTTGGTAATAATATATGGTTGTGTACATACTAAGTACATCAAAAGCGGCAGGGTCAATGGTAGACAAAAGCAGCTGTCGGTTGCTTGGCTGCTCAGAACTTGCACTAAAACGCTTAATGTTCCATTGATGTATGTTGCCTTTTATCAAAGGCATTAACACGTAATGAAAGCACACATATACACCTATACTTCTTTCATTTGTTTGGTGACATCAGAATATCTAATTAAAACACACATTCTTACAAAATGGTTGTATTCATTAGACACTACCACTTCCATAGTGGAATAGTATAGAAAGATTTCTCTGAAGTTATGTACTTATATATGCTACTAGCAGACCGCTCCGGCTTCGCGCGGGTTTAAGCAAACATTTCAAAAGTTATAAGTTTTACTCACTCTCCCATATATTACATATGTATGTAATTTCCCGTTTCTTGCGTGGTTTCATTTTAAAAAAGTAAAGTGAGGAAAATTCGGACATGAAATTATATTTTATTTGTAAACGTATTATGAATGCGTTGGCAACGCTTAGAGTTCGACTCTCTAGTGCGAGCTTGTATATTTCTAATAATTGCTCTTCAAGCCGCTGCACACGCTCCATACTCGACCCTCAAGCGCGTACTTGGGAGGTTTTGAAATTGTGTTCCGCAAGCAGCTGCGAGCGCTTGTTACTCGACTCTCTGGCACGTGATTGCGATGCGAAGAGAATAACTTGCAAGACGATTTTCAGTTTCAGATTAAGATTCTCCATCAGGGAGTCTTTTTGATACCCTCATCTATGAACTATTTCCAGAAAGTTGAGATTCTAGCTATAAATATAGCCTATGTTACTCAGGGTGAATGTAGCTCTCCAAAGGTGAAAGAATTTTTGAAATCGGCATAGTAGTTTTTGAGTTTATTCAATACAAACATACACACAAATCTTTCCTTTTTATAATAGTAATATAGATATAGAGAATGTTGCTCTAGTAACAAGTAACTTGATTAATCAGTTTCTACGCCTCTCTGACGTAAAATTAAGTATATAAAATTAATATGGAAGTATCTTGTATCACAACAAAATTAAAGTAACAAATACAAATGTAGATATTGGAAATGAGATTATCTCGCTTGTCCGTGGCAACTATGAGGTGATGAATATAAATGACCAGACAACACAAACAAAAACAACATTGAGCGCATTAACCAACTATGAAACATACATAACAGTCTGTCTACTGTTACTACAGGTATCAAACCAGGTGCTGTATTATGCTACATAGTGTATACCAATCAGAGAAGTTGCGAATCGAAGCGGGTTAATAATTATAATTATAACCCAGTGATCCAGGCAAAATTTCCACTTATTGGAAATTCGAATTCCGGTCATGACGGAATAATTTATCTCGACAGATAATGTATACAAATTCGCAACAACATCCGCTGCAATTATCATAACTACTGTTTACATACCTAATATACGGTTCATACACACCACTTGTGCTGTCTCTTGAAATCAATAGCTGAGTGACGCAACAGCGTATTCACAAACTCAATATAATCTGACTGTCTGAAGGAGTAGACAAGTATAATACGCCGTATTTACGCATTTGTATGCAAAATAATATATAAGTATAATGACTTGGGTATAGTATAGAATGTAACACAGTTAGGCTATGAATAAGTTCAATGATAGAATACACTCACATATATTTGCATTTATTAACTGAAACGTAAAGCCATTTCGAGGGTCAACAGAAAGGAAAGCCAATTGAATTTAAGGTAATATTGAGTTCATCAACCGCATCAAATATTGGGTGACGAGTGGAACTTTCACAGCTTGTAGGTATGTATAGTATATACTTATATCTGTATGTATATAAATGTATAATATGTTATGAATACTAAATATATGTATGTATATATTACTTGAATTTATATCGCTTATACACTTTTTTATTAGCATCCAGACTTGTTTGTTTCTTTTCAATTTCCTTTTCTTAAATTATTCCACATTAGCATACATATATATGTACATACATATATTCATATATCTTAATACATACACTTGGCCTTGAAATAGAGCATTTCATTCTACATTTACATATGTACGTATATAATATTATTCCGATTGAGTTTTATCGTACTTATTGTTTCACATTGTCTAACAAGTAGAAAATGCTGTTGAAATTGAAACTTCAGTGCATGATAAATTTATCATTGAGTCACTTAAGAAAATTGGACAACATTTTAAGTTTTTGCAACAATTATCGAAAGCAAAATGAAAATAAGCTACGCAAAAGAACAAAACTTTTTAAGCTCTCAGTAACCGAATTAATTTTAGGTTAGAAAATATTGCCCATTTTGCTTGACAAGAGCATAATGCCGCATTTAATCAAACTTTTTGTTTTGTCAATTAATGTAAACTTTTTCGCAATTACAAAAACAGCAATATGACAACTTTTTTAAATTGCCAAAATTAGATAATATTGTAGCACGAAATACAGAAGATAACGAAACAGTCGAAAATACGAAATAGTAGAAAAAATAATATTCTAAAAGATATTTTCGCACAAAATACAGACTCTTGTGTATTTTGTCTTCTTCCTCTATTTGAAGTACAATATAATCGTAAGTATACTAAGGCGGATGACTTTACACACTCGAGGAGCAAATCAATCATCAATCATGTTCCTTAATCGTAAATACATTTGTACTTACACAATTAAGCCACATGAATTGTATGATATACAAATTCATATAAATCGAATTTTAATGATAAATCAAAATGAAAAGTTTTACAAAATTAAAAGAATAGACTTAAATTTTATTTATTTAAAGTTTTTTTAAGGTTCACTTTTAATTTTAAAACTAAAATCTTCATTCTTATTCATTTGTTCATGCGACAGTCATTATACTCTCGCAACAAAGTTGCTAAAGAGAGTATTATTTTACACTCAATTTGCATACTCCCGTATGAGGTGGAGTATCCCCATATCATGACTAATAATCCACCATGTTTCACAAATTTTGTTTGTGTATCGTGGGTTTAATTCTTGTTATTCTTGTCGCCTGATATAGGGTCTACTATCATTCTCGAAGTCATTAAACATGAATTCATCCCTCCATGCCACTAGATCTAATAATTTGGAGCCCTTTTACTGGTATATCCTTGCAAACAATATCCTTCGCTCGATGTTCTTCTTCAATACGTTTGGTCTGGGTCGAGCAATTCACCCATTTGGTAAATTTTCACGTATTTTATGGCGGATAATATGTGTTAACACACTTACACAATATATATGCTCCATTTGAGCTCAAATTTCACCTGAAATCATAAAATAATCCACCTTGCTCATTCGTGGTAATTACCCATCGTCGCAAGGTATTGTCTTTTTCGGTTTTTTACGGAGCACATTTTCGAAAATCTTTTGTTTCCTAAAATATGGTAATGCGTACTAGACTCTTCACATAAAAAAAGTAAAATATTCCCTGATTTTCGCAATGTTTTTGAATTTTTGGAAGCACTCATGTGATTTTGACTTTACAAGGAGCAGAGCTCTTATTTTTATCCACTATCAAATAAAGAGTTTCCAAAATTAAATTTGTAAGGCAATAGCCTTTTCACTTCTCAATATTTTTTTTCGCTCAGATCAAGATTTCTACGCTTTCGTTACAGTGGCCTTATTATGTGAGCACACGTAATTAGACCAATTGCAAAACAATTTAATTTTTTTCGAAAACCACATTACTAATTCTTCTGAAAATGCTTGTTGTAATTTCGACACTTATAACGGATCTATTTTTCATACCATTATAAAAATGCAAAGCTTCTTCGATGACTTTTTTATCAAAAACGTAATTTTGAAACGCAGTGGCTTAATTGTGTGAGCTACACTTGTAGCTTTTGTAGATGATTTCGTACTTTAAAGTACGAATCAATGTTTTCGAAGGTTACTCATACCACACGTGGCACAGTTAGATTATACGGGTTTAAATATGAGAGTGTAGTTCTTCGTTAGATTTGTTACAAATTAAAATATATGTAAACTGAAATGAACACATTGCATAACCTCGAAATCTAAATTATAAAATTATGAAATACAGAAATATTTGTAATTGTAGCGACAAGCGCTGCGGAAATTACTTTGTCATCAACATCGTAATCATCATCAACAGCATTAACTTGCATATTCAAATATATAGATATATGTATGACTGTAAACAATAATCGCTTTTACGTATAAGCATCATACTCATGCTTACGCCTACTCGTCTAACATTTAAATTCCATTCAACCGCGTTAATCACCATGGTATGCGATTAAGACTGTTTGACTGACGAAAATCTAAATGAAATATGCAAATGAGTTTATTTTCGTAGAAATGTATGTAAGCATTTAGCACCTCTCTAAACAATTGTTTATTTGCTTGTCAACATGAAACGCGAGCAATTATGCATGTTAATGAGTTTTCGAATTATTATTTGGAATTTAATTTTTTTATCGAACTTACTCACTTATGATGTAAATATTTAGATTTAGAATTTAAGCGTTTGTAAATAAATTATTCCGTTTTTATACCACTAAGTTCGAACAATTAAGTTGAATTTATACTCTCGCAACTAGATATCCGTCTGTCCGTCTAGCCATCTGTCCGTGCAGGCAATAATTTGAGTAAGAATACAACTCATGGCTCATATATGTATATATATAGATATATATATATATATATATATTTATAACAGATCCTGTTTGTACTATTTAATTTTCAAGATAAGATTTATCAAGTTCAGTTGTGGCGCGGTATGTTTCGTGTATGTGGACAGTATGGTACCGCACGGCGTATGAGTAATTACTAACCACTGATTTGTTACGTATGCTTCTACTTGTACATATATGTATATGTATGTACATATGTTTGTAGCTTGCTTACAAATTAAACCAGAACTAATTGCATGTTGTGCGTTTTATTATTGTCACACACGCGAATATATAATTACTCATTGCGTTTTTTTATAAAGGGTCTATACAGACCACCGCCTTAAGTGGGTTTTAAATCACAAATGTGAATATTTTTTTTTTACTTAAAAAGAAAAGAGAGATTTGATTTAAGAAATATATGTATATCATTTAAATTACAAATACCGAGTACGAATTACAAAGAAATCATTTGCATTAAGAATTGGCCGTAAGAAAAAATAATGCAAGAAATGGGTTAAAGTAAAATAAAAAGTAAAATTAGCAAGAAAGCAAACATATTTATGATTAGAGCAACTCTTCGAAATTTTTATAATTACAGCAGCTTTTACTTCTTCCATTATGATGTATATATACATTTTTAAGAGGAAGCGGTGTAGAGTTTTCTTAGAATGAGAATTAGAAAGAAGCAACTTGCGAAACTGTAATGCTTCTGCAATTAAGTTGAATGGCGAAAAACCAAATTTATATGTAAGAGATCGGGAAACACAAACTACCACGGAAGTTGATTACAAATGTATATTATACTTGACATAAAATGCTGCTAAAGTTCATTAAATGAATATACTTTTCAACCTAACCTAGAAAACTATATATTATTTAAATATATAAAAAGAGTTTCTTGTCTTATAAATATAATCTGTTAAATCATGATCTTTGCTTTTTTAAGTTGTATACTCTTGGGCATTGAGTCCGGATTCAAATATCTCTCATACAGATATAAAAGTGCTTTTAGAATAAGTTGTTGCTTTAAACAATCTCCAGATGGTTTGTATTTGATAAAAGCTTTGTCATTTGTAATTAATGAACATACCGAAAATTTGGTGTATAGGAATATACAGTAAAACCTGTCTAAGCTGGACACCTGCGGTTCAGCACTTTTTGTCCCAGTTACGCGAGTGTCTATGTTATGAAGGAATGATTGTTTGTACTATATTATGTTGGTACAGAACATTTTGTCCAATTTGAGCGAGTGTCCAAATTATACGGGTGTCCAACTTTACAGGTTGTATAATTTGTTTCTAAACTAGCAGCTAGTTAAACTTTAAGCTAGTTTAGCTTAAGTATACTTATACTCTCGCAACAAAGTTGCTAAAGAGAGTGTTATAGTTTTGTTCACATAACGGTTGTTTGTAACACCCAAAACTTAAAGAGTTAGATATAGGGTTATGTATACCAAAGTGATCAGGGTGAAGAGTGGAGTTCAAATCCGAATGTCTGTCTGTCCGTCCGTCCGTCTATGCAATATAGAAAGGTTGCTTTCGAAAATGAGAAAAATCGGACCACAGCCACGCCCACAAAATGGCGAAAACCAAAAAAAAGCATAAAGTGCCATAACTAAGCCGTAAATAAAGCTATGGAAATAAAATTTGGTAGGAAGGATCGCACTATGAAGGGACATATTTGGATGTAATTTTTTTGGGGAAGTGGGCGTGGCCCCGCCCCCAAATAGGTTTTTTGTACATATCTCGCAAACCAATAGAGCTATATAAACCAAACTTTCTGCAGTCGCAGCCACTTCTTAACACAGTCCAAAAATTAAAGAAATCGGATAATAACCACGCCCACCTCCAATACAAAGGTTAGGTTGAAAATTACTAAAAGTGGGTTAACTCACTAACGAAAAACGTCAGAAACACTAAATTTCACATAAGAAATGGCAAATCGCTTCACAACCACGCTTACTTCCTATATACCAGAACTATGAAGACGATCTGAATCGTTTACTTTACAATATATAAAGTAAGCACTAGTGAAGATATCGGCGCAGATCTTTGCACAAATACTATGTTTACAGTGTGGCAGCCCCATTCTAAAAATCGCCGAAATCGGATCATCGGTTTTCAAGGCCCCATATATCGAACACGAGGACCTCGGTGCTTCTAACCTAATATTATGGTTTCCAACTTTCAATGGACTTTATACAATATATATGACGAATATGTGGGTCAAATTGTGTATTATATAATATAAATAAATAAATTGCGAGAGTATAAAAAGTTCGGTTACACCCGAACTTAGCCCTTCCTTACTTGTTTTATCTATATACCTACATATGTCAAGTAATATTTCGCGTTTATAATTGCTATTGCTATTATGTTATAAGTATATTTACATTTTCACAATTGCCGCTATTGCCGTCAGGCGCCAGGATGTAGTCACGCAAAGCCCAAGCTTATCTGCCAAGCATAATGGAGCGAGGTAATTTATTTATGAACTACACACACACACTTTTTTGTTATATGTATGTATATATGTATATTTTATATGTATGAAAGTGTTGTTCCAATTGTTTAGAAGCGCATCCGATTCCACGCAATACAATTAGGTTTAGGTTTGACTACACGGAAATTCCCAAACACGACACTTTAATTCCTTTATTATGGCACTTTAGTGCGTACATAAATATATATATGTATATACATTTATATGTATATATGTATTTTTAGCCATAAAGATACTAAGATCGTATATTTTCACTAGGCCATGCACATTATTATTTCAAAAACTGACTTTATAGGTGTTCGCTTATTTACTTAACATGCATACATATGTATAATGAAACGCATATATATATTTATTTAACTATTTAGGTATTCTTTACACATACATATTACGATTCATAGCGGGCACCACTTTAATACGAGTATTTTCTTCTTCGAAATTTTATACTTTTTCACGCATATACACTTTACATTCTTTATATATTGATTTATAAACTTATACATAAATAATACCTATATATGTATATATGTATGTATGTACAACACTTTTATCACCGCTTTTACGGTATATTTAACGACCAATCACCATTCACTGCACTCCACAAGTTATACCGGCTATTTTCACTACGCAATGTAAATAAATGCACACATACATATGTACATACGCGTGCATTATATGTACAACGTTGTCATAACTAAGTATATAACGGAAGGAACTGCGCGCTGTTCATGTACCGCACACGTCGAATGTTTACAACGGAATGACTTCATTCAGGAGAAAAGTAACGGTATCCTTCATGAAGATACTCGCCAAAAATACCTTCAAAAGAGATGAAGTTTGGCTCGGCTCTCTCAGTTGTGGCCATATTTACCTTTTTAACTGTGCTAGAGAATATCGTACTTTTTGTAATACTTTTTCAATTCGTATCCGATTACCCTTTCTATTTGAAGTTTGGGGTTTCACTACTACATGTACATATATATACAAACATACATATAACAGAAAGGATATTTTTAAATATCCCATAGAAGCCAATAAGGAAGTTTGAAGTACGGACGGGACTAATTAATATGAAATACTCTCACAAGCCATACGAATTTAAGAATTGTGGAATATGTCTAAATGAACCAAAATATACACTTTAAAGTCAATAGGACTGAAATTCGAATTGTTTCATGTATGGAAACTAGGAAACGATATCCATTTTCGGTACCAATTATAAAAATATATTGATATATCACGCATATTTTCCGATATATTCAAGATTTAAGGGGGTATTCTGGTCTAGGATTTTGAATAAATCGATTTTTTTTGCATATTTTGAATGTTTAGATTTTTAAAAATATGGCCTTGGAAGGATTTTTCAAAATTCGACTTATTTTCGGAGATACAGCCGATTTTGTGACGTGACGTCCGAGCCGGCCGAGCGGTCTCCTAAACTTTAAACGCGTTTTTCTCGAAACTACTTTTTTTGAGGTGGTTAACATGATATCTCAAGTTCTACTGAACCGATTCCTTTGAAATTTGGTATATATCTTCTTTATACAATGCTGTATCGTGTCTGCCTTGGATTTCCAAATTTTGATTTGAAGTATTTTTAAAAAATTCAAAGAGGTCGAAAAAATCGGGTCAAAAAAAATTTTTCCAAGTAGACGCCATTTTGTTATTTTATTTTTTTTTTTAATTGGTCAACCCGATAACGCCATCCTTATGAAGAATCTCCTTGTTTTTTGTGTTTTAGATCTCTACAAGGGTTGAAATCACGTCAACCAGGACGCACCGTTTTTGAAGCCCCCACTCCACCGGCCCGTATCTCGACGAATTTTGTTTTTTTTTCCTTGAATTTTTTTTTATTATTAAAATGTCAATAAAAAACATAAAAAAATTGATAGTAAAAATGTTTTTCATTTTTTTTATCTTAGTTTAAAAATTGCCTAAACTTCACGCGTCTAGACAGCATACCCCCTTAAGGAGGCACTTAGATCGATTATGTCTATAATACAAAGTTGAGCATAGTACAGTATCACATTTAATAATTTGTATCCTTTATCTATGTAAGGTACAATTTGTTATCAGTTACACCAGAAAAAAATCCCATTAAGTTTCGAGAATTGCTTCGGATGATATATACTGGTCCATAAAAGGTTCATGAGTCCGAAACTTGCGGAAACGGATAAAAAAATTCAGCAAATTCTTAAGTACCGATAGAAATTTGACCTCTTTTTTGAACACCACTCGGACCTACTCAGCCGTCAGTCGTTTCTACGTAACAAGAACAGGTCAGTATTTTTATCATGCCAAGGAGGTGGTCAAATCAGCAGCATTCCTTTGAATAATTCGGCAAATGTTCAATGCCGTTACAACAACAACGAATTCCCTTTCTATATGGGCCAACCTCCTCGTAACAGATCGTTCACTGGTTCCATCAAACGGAGTTTAGTTAACAATATAGCTTTTTTGTTGTCATGACTATTGATTGAGCTATCAATTGCTTTATTGCAGTACTGGTTGGAGTTAAACGCATTTCTGGCGAATATGATATAAAATCCCTTATTTATCTCATTTATTTTTGGCTCAAACCTTTGTGCAACATTTTGCCTGTGTGTAAAAAAAACACACCACGGGTAATAATCATTCGATCAGCTGTTGTTGAGTACCTACTATATAAATTCTCATACAAGTTGCTACTGCGCATGCAACAATTCTCGCAACTCCCAATAGTATCCGCTCTCTCTCAACTGCAGTGTTGCTCTCTTTACTACACAGCAACTGTGATACAAAAAAACACGCGCTAAACAAAATTCATTGAATGAAATATAATACAAACAATCCTACTATACGTTTGATAAAGAGTGAAACACGCAATTTTTATTTCTTATTTTCTCATAAGTAATTCTTTGTAATTTATTTAGTAAAAAAAATACAAAGCAAACATATTAACTTAAACTTAAGAAATTGTAATTAAAACATAACCAATGAGTTAGTATATAAATATATTATATGTGTGGTTGTTGATATTCAATTTAAGGCAACAATTTTGTTTGATGAAATAGCCGCACATATTTAAATATGTATGTATGTATTGTTGCTTGTTTGTTTGTTTGATGGCTTGCTAATGTTTTTCGCGAAGGCTGCTTAAAGTAAAGAAATATAAACTATTCACGTATATGGTATATATATGTATGTACGTATGTATGTATGTATGTATGTATATCATTATGAGTACAACCACTTTTGGCATACTAACAATATCTGTATGTATGTAGTTAACACATAAAGTTGCAGCAGTATAACAAAATACTTATTTTCTATAGCTTCTACAAATATATACTTTTCCTAGATCAATTTACAAAAAAGTATATATTTCTTTAAGCAATAACATTATTTTAAATATACATAGTTACAGTAAATCAATTTGAGGCAAACACAGCATGCTCTCCGTGCAATTATTATAATATTTCTTAGCTGTTTGTTTTTGTTGTTGTTATCAACTACGGTAAGCCATGTGCTAACGCAATCGCATTCGCCTCCGCACTAATTATTTGACTAAACAAATTAAAATGTATTTACTTACAATTAATAGAATACAAACAGGTAGATTAGAAATTGTTTTAAAGAAATTTAAAAAGTGCATATTTTTTTGTTTACAACTAATATCAGGGTTATATATCAACAGTTTAATTTCTCTTCGTTTCATGCCATACATTATTTGTACGTTTTTGTGTAAATAGTTTTAGTGTCGACTATTTTGTAGGTTATTTCTTTTTTATTTTTATTTTTCATTTTTCTGCTTGTATAGTTGGGTTTGTTTGTTGCATGTTTCGTTTACAAATGTACAAAAATTTACAAATAAATCTATTGTAATGGTAAAAACTAGCAATTTATATATGCATGTATGTATATGTATGTCAGCTTTGACTATGGTCTTCTACGTATGCGTTAAATTCATTATGTTGTCCATTCATACATATATAAAATATATGTAACTTACTGTTTATTACGGGTTTCCCTCATTTACTATAAAGCAGTTCAACTTATTTGCAATAAATGACTGTGGCTTCTATTATCACATTGCTTATTAGCCAACAATGCACGTTGAGAAACGGTAATAGGTCACAAACAAACTTGCTGCTGCTTGTGCAAGAATGTTGTGTGTTTCAGTTTTGCATATACAAAACTTTACAATTTCACAGTTCAATAATGCATCCAATGCTTGTTTACACTTTTCTTCACATGCTATTGCAGCTAATAGGTAATCATCAGTACTATGCTGAATTATATATTATTCAAGCACGGATATTTCATATATGTATATATATATTATACAATAAGCAATTCATTAAAAAAAATATTTAAGTTATAGAAACTAAACTTAATTTATGAAAGTATATTTTATAGAAAAATAAAGTTAGGATTCAGTGTTGTATACATACGTATGTATAACGGTAATTCAATTTGGAATTGTTATAGCATACAACGAACTAAATGTAAGTGTAAATACGAAAACCACTATATATATGCCACTCAATTACAAAAGTCAGCATTTCATACATAGAAGTTGGCCACAATCTATGGCATTGGCTCTCCATTGCCGACGTCATGCTTTGGGTGCATTCACGCCAGTACCTGATTTATTGGCGCTGATTTTCGCTTTTACTTTCTGCAATAGCGCTTCGAATGAATCTTCTTGTTTCGGTGGCGCCTCCACTTTTGGAAATACGATCGAATGATACGTATTAATGCCGGCATTATCTATTAATTATATGAATTGAGGTTAATTAAGAACATTAAAAAAATTAACTAGTTGCAATAATTTACCTAAATCAGCATAGGAGGAGCGACAAAAAGCACGTCTGCCACCGAAACTAATGTCATACATGTTGATTGTGGGATCACGTGCACTGCCATCTATAACTGTGAACGCATCTTGTGAACGTTCGTAGGTGACAAAACCATATTTCATGCTGAAAACAAGATAATGCAAATTATTTATTAATTTTGAGGTTATAAGTTGACTATTTAAAACCTAGCATTACTTACCCCGTGTCTTTGTAGTGTATCGAAATTTGTTTGATAGTGCCATAGGGTAAGAATTTGCGACGCAACATCTCTTTTGTCGTTTCCTCTTCAATACGTCCCACATAAACAATGCGACGCTCTTCAACAGCTGCAGCGATGGAAACATAATTTATATAAGCAAACAAACTTAAAATTAAATAAAAAAAAAACAAAATAACATACCTGGCTGTGAGACATTGTTGTTGGCGAAGTTTTTGTTCGCACCCGGCTTTCGGAAGCGACTGCTCGCACGCGAAATGGAACGTGAGCGTGAACGTGATCTTGAATATGAACGCCGATAGTATGGACTGCGGCTGCGGCTGCGATTTCTACTGCGTTCCGACATATCCGAAGATGATGACGATGAAGCCGACGAATCGCGCGCATATTTTTTTGTACGTTTCTTGTAGCTTGTACGTGGTTGGCGTTGTGTATTGCGTGACATGCGTCCCGATTCGGAATAAGATGAACTTATGGAACTACGATGACGACGACTACTTCTTGACGAATAGCCACCGGCCATGTCCGACTGACGTGTGTTACTGTTACGTTCCGTTGACGAAGCTATACTCTCGGCGGAACGACTACGTGAACGATTGATGGGACTACGACTACGATTACGTTGGCGATTATAAGTGCGATCGCACGAAACATCACTATCGGTCTCATCTACAACGGCTTTGCCGCTTTGCTTCCGATAACTTCGTTCAGCACGCTGTTTTAGTGGAATTTTAGGAAGACGGGCAAAACCAGGTTGCGGATCAGTCTGTATGCCCATACTGACCGTACGTGGTCGTATTCTATCCTTACGCAAATGCATAATAACCTTGTCTTCGCCGTGTTGTTCAGCCTCCTTTTGTGTTTTCTCGGTAACCGGTGTTGTAACAGCATTCGTCATGCCAGACTTCTCAGGTCCCACAACCTTTTGTACAACAACATCCTGTATGCTGGCGATCAATGAGCTACTCGATGACAGTCCACTTGGCATGTTATACAGCAACGCAGATGATTTGAGCAGCGAGCGTTCGCAAGTATTAATTGGTAATATATTAAGCGGTGGTATACTAATATCTGTATTACTGCCAGCTGATACGATAATCACTTCCTCATAATCGGGGTGTAACTTAGAGCCAGTCGCAGTTTGATTTTGTTGATCCTTGACACTGCAGTAGGTGTCCTTAACAATATCCTTGAGTGGTGGCAACTTTGTGACACGCGGTACTTTTGCCGATATTGTGGAATCTATAATTTTCAATTGCTGTGCACGCTTCAACTCTTGCATGCGTAGTACCTTATTTTTAGCCTCGGTGATAGGATCGACTGGTAGTTTTTGATTACTCTGATTTCTAAGCGTTTTCACAACGGTGGTTACTTCCTTACTGTGTTTTACTGACACGCTCTGTACAACGCTTGCACTAGTAACTTGAGGTTCTGTGAACGCCTTAGCGCTTTCTGTGTGCCCAGTTATGTTATTGTCCCCACGTCGTCGCTTATATTCTTCTAAATTTAATTTACGTTTGACTGCAAATTTAGTTTGTTCCATAGTTTCTACTTTTTCACTCTCTTTGGGCGCAATTTGTTTTTCCTCTACAGTTGGCTGTATCACCTTTGGTTTCTCCTCTACTACTTCTGTAGTTTTATTATTTGACGCCGGTTTGGTATCATTCGCAGAATAACTTTGAGAAAGCAAAGCTAAATTTTTACCACCTTGACCCACGCCAACTCTGCATGTGAGTGAACCAGCCTTTGAGACATTGCCCGCTGTGGTCTCTGACCCTTTCTTAGCTGCAGATTTGCCTACACTCTGTTTTGTAGTTGACTTATTTTTAATTGCGCCAGATTTGCCTTTAAGTATGTCACATTGGCGCTTGTTTGGTACAATTGTGAAGTTTCTTGTATTTGGCGCATTATTAGTAGTTGGAGTTGTAGTATGACTTGGGACTGTTATTGTGGTAGTTGGTCGTACTTTTGTCTAAAAAAAATAAATAAATATTTTTAATAAATTGTATAGTCTACTTAATACTGAAGGCTTTACCTCTTTTGGTATATTATCCTGCTTTTTTGTGGGTTTAGGACTCCACGATGGGTCCTTCTTTACATTATCTTCATATACAACATCGTTTATAGCATTATCTGCTGTGGCAACAGCACTTCCAGTTGCCATTTTCCACAAAGATTTATCCATATCTGCATCTACAGTCTCAATATCAACAATGACATCCGATTCAGCATCGGAATCCGAGTCGATATTGCTTTTTACAGGTATTGCTAAGCGTTTTGTTGCTACAGCTTTATTAGTTGCTATTATATTATGATTAATTTGTGAATTCACTTTTGGTACAGTTAATGTTAAATCATCATTGGTTATAAATTCCGCTAAATCGAAATTATTTACGTCGACGTCTGAGCCGATAGTGTTTGTGCTCATGGTACGATTTTTATTACCCGCGGCAATATCTTCTAAGGGCAACTGAAAGCCGGCGTCTAAATCTATACCGTCGGGAGCTAATAGACCGGCTGTTAAGTCTGGAATTTCATCTATGCCTAATAGTAGTGCGTCTGGTTTTTTGTCCTGATTTATGCCAACCAGCTGATTGTTTAACACGTCGCCGGCAATTTCTTCGTCATCTGTACTATCATCATAGTCGCTTGTGTGTGACTCATAGTCACCAATAGAGGAACTATCAGTGCGCGTACGAAAGGTGGCATCACTATATTGACTTTGATTATCATCGAAATCTGCATATTTCATGACGATATTCTTGTCTTCAGCGCTTGACATATCATTATCGTCGGTCGTTGAATCCTCTGAATCCGAGTCTAATGAATTAGGATCCACAGTAATGATTTCGATACCACCATCGGCGGGCAATTGATGCTGCGCAAAATCATCGTAAAACAGCTGAAATTTCGCACACAACACAATTTATTCAAAATAACTTAGGCCCTGTTTTTTGTTTTGCTGTCTGTGCACCTACCAATTCTTTATTTTGAAAATTCGTTGAAACATCTCTTTTATTTGCTATCCGAAAATTGTCCTCTGTTGCGAGCATAGCGTTATTGTACATATCGGCATCGTGCTCGTCATCTGCTGCTATGGGCAGAATTCCATTCAATGTCTCTGTAAGTTGTCCCATTGTGCTGAATAAAATCAAGTTAAGTTAGTTGTTATTTATTGCTTGAGGTTTTTACTTTTTTGTTTGTGTTTGTACTTACTCATTTTCACTAGACCAGAAGTCTGTATTAAGTTGTGCGTAACTGCCGTCGAACGGATCATCGTGAAAAACGTTTAAAAGCCGTGAATCCATTTTGTCGCAAATTGTAATTTAACTGAAACAAAAATAATTATATAATAAAAAATCATTCCACCATACTTATGTATATGTATTTATGTTAAATGTATTGCGATGTTTCTCTTATATCTTGAAATGCAAACAATTCGAACTGTTTTTTTATCAACGAAGAAGTTTCAAGGCCTCTAAAATGGCCTTGAAGATTCTATTTTATTTCTGAAAATCTTAAAAATATTCATAACTTTAAGATTAATATGTTATATTACAAGAGAAAAAATGTAAACCGAGCATATGCATACATACATTCATACGAATATACTATTTTCTGCAATAAATAAATATATTTAAATTTAAAACAAATTTCGTTTAATTTTTAACATTCTCCATAAAAATCGTCTAACACACTCTCTAAGCTATCAATTAATGAATAAATAACAAGTTTACGTTCTACAATCGCATTTTATGGATGTGAAATATGTATTTTTAACTTTATTTTAAACAGTTTTTACTTTGAAATTTGTATCTCATCTTGTTATCTTGTCTTCAGAATTCATACAGCGAACCCTTTTCTATTTCCGCATAACTATGTAGATTCATAGATTAGTCATGAGTAGATATACATACGTATGTATGTACTTAATTGCTAAAAGCACGTGTATTTTTGTTTTGTGACGAATTGTTATCGAAGTAATAAACACGAAATCAAACCCTAAGAAACACATGGTAAAATGTTTGTTGAAGTTTAAACAAAAACAAATACAAAGATTATTTTGGATACAAAAACTCGTATGTTCAGGAATTAAGCATAGAAATGATCGTGGTGGTGTCTTCATGACTGTTATCGTAGTAAACATTTACTTTACAAAGGTTTTGAATTCTGTCATACTACACCTTTCTTCCGACTTCTTGAAATCAAATAGTCAATGACACGATGTGACAACACAGAAAAAGAAAACAAAGTTATACCCAACGTATGTCCATTAGTATTAAATGGAATGCGAGTACATAAGTTTGTGAATGCAAGCGTGGCAATATCAACTCTAGGTAATATAATCATTGCTGTTATATAGGTAGAAATATATGCACATTTGTATGTATGTAATCGCTGAACACTGAAAGTTTGAGTTTGACTGCTATGTTAGCATGGTGCCGGTGAATGTTCGAACCAACCATGTGCTTTTGGTAGAGCCAATAAAGCAGCTGTTTGTATGCTTGAGTTTGTTTGTATTAACGAATGAACACATATTTTGCGTGTTTTTGTTGTCCTAGTGGATATGAAGATAAATTCCTTTTCATATTTCATTATTTATCTATTTTGCAATGAAATTAACAAATAATATAAACTATAAAAAAAATCAAACAAAATAAGCTACGACTAAAGCTGGATAGGGGGTTTTATTCGCTGGTATTAGCAATAATCATTGACACGTTGCATTATCTTCTAAGTAACTAAATTTTAAAATCTGCAGAATTACTTTCGTTAAATGAATAATTAAAGAAACACATACATTATAATTTATTGAAAATGTTTTACAGTTATAATTTTAAAAACAGTTGTATATATGTATTTAGTTAATGTATACATTATTTGTATATATGTATGAATGCAAATAAGTTATTAATTTAAATGCACGTTATTTTTTAAAAGTTGTAAAATCAGATAAAATTACAATAATCATATGTTAGCAGTTGATCAATTATTTTCATGATTTAGCTAGGAATTAAAAACCTACAATGCCGTTACTCTTGCAGCCTCCCCCACCTTTAACATTCGTATCATTTCAAACGTTTCATATATGGCTATTTTTATTTCTCTTATTAAACTTACCTCTATTTAAACACCGTTATGTTGTACTTTATCCTTAATATTTTCTTTCTAAAACTTATTTGTTTGGTTTAGAAAATAGCTTAAATTTTAAATATCTCATGCGATTGATGTCAGTTCAACAACGTGCTCGCCTGTGCTTTTGCTTTAGCGCTTAGCTTCCGCGCCCGCTTTTACGATTTTAACCTCACAATGCATTCACATACCGGCGAGAAATTAAAATTTCTATTACTGAATTCACTATTATAGATTTTCACTTCACTTATTTGCAGCAATATATTTATTTTCAATGGTTTTATCAATTTGCTACAATCTGGATGAAACACACGGCTATTAAACGAGCAAATTCTTCACGTGGCCGCGCGACAGCAACGGTGGTTAATTCACTTGTATTTCGATGTTTCAAACAAGGCGTTTTTGACAGTTGCTTCACTTTATCATCTTTATTCCACACACAAACCTAAATGCGCAAGGGAGACATATGTGTGTGTATTTACACAATTGCCTAGGCCAGCTCTTGTGCTAAACGGAGGGGCAAAGCCTGTCCACGTGTGTGTGTATAGAAAATCGCGAAATTGCACAATTAAATGAAATGTCAAAATATTCCTTCTCTGAGGTAAGCACGTGGAAAAAAATGTGTGCTGTCAAAACGTAAAAACTCTCTTAGATGTGTTTCATGAGTCTTGCCCTCCCTATTCGTTCGTAATAAAACTATTTAAACTATTTAGTTTAAAAAAAATGCTAGCATTTATTATAAAATGTAAACCATTTCATTACCACGAACAATGCCTAAGTAGGAAACTGCTTATTTCACATTGATAGTAAATTGAAATAATGCAAAATAAATAGTCATTCAAAGATTTCACAATGTAACGTAACTTAGAAGTTTAACGTTCTTCAAATATCAATTACCAATTTTTACGCTATTTTTTAATCTTTAAAAATTCAAAAAATCCAAGTATTTTCAAAATCCTTTTCTAGCAGTTAAATTAAGTATAAGTGCTTACAAATTACTTATTTCTTCCACTCACTCGTCAGCTGTTCAGTTCGTTTGGTAGGTTTGCCTGCCACTACTCTGCCCGTTAGCATTAAGCGCTGCTCTCTTGTCAAAAATTGTACATGTAAGAAGAGCAACAGCAAAGTAATCCAGTTGAATTCGTACAAGAGAGTACGCTCCAGTTAGTGCTACCAAATTTTGTTTACACATTTTCATTATTTAGTTTGAATAAATTCTAATTATTTGAAAAATAGCTGCTCAAAGATAGCGAGTATAGCAATAATCTATCGAGACAGCTGTTATTTCGCTCTTTGTGAGAGAGTCAATATGGACACTCTTCGTCTTTCTGACAGCTAGGCTAGCAGCTACTAGCGGTGAAGAAACAAACTTAATGAAGGGAACTTTATGTAATAAGGTGCTTACACTTACGGATTCTTAAAAAAGTTTTTCACAAGTCACAAGTTTTCCTATATTTTTATGTTTTCCAGCTATCAGGTTTTAAACCAATCTCTCAATTTTCACTTTTTAACTATTAAAATACTCTGAATTTTGTAGCTGTCTTATTATAAGGTTTTAAATGTATCTTCTTACTGCGCATGCGTCTTCCGAATCTAATCTCACGAAACTCAAATACTCTTGTGCAAAAAATATCGTATTCACATTCTCCAATTATTTAATAGACAGGACATTCGTTCGCAGACAAGTGAAAGTGATTCAGTGATATTTAAAATAATATTTAAAAAAATCTGTGCAAATTTTACTTGATTGGTAATATTAATCGAAATTTAGATTATGTATGAAACAATTTACAATAACTAATCGTTTGAGACTTATGCAAAAAAACTTCCTATTCGATGTATGCATATAAAATGAAAAATCAATTTTTGTGGATAATTTTAACAGAATAATACCAGAAGAATATTTTGACACCAAAAGTGAACTATAAAGGTATACATTCAATTGGTTAAATGCTTTTTAATTAAAACTTGATGTACCGTAAAAGAATTCCAGGAAATTCAAATGAGTTTTATAAAATATGAAAAGGAAAATTGTTATGATAAAATTAATAGTTGCTTTATACTTTTTTTCATAGGTTTTGTTGTTTTTGTAAGTGGTTGAATTTTCATTTGACAATTGTTGTTTTCTTATCAGGCAAGCAGCAACCCTTAAAAGAACGAAACAGCGAAATGTCAAAATGTGAAGGAATAACCATTTTGCAAGCTTGAAGAATACTAATAAAATTAAATGAGTTTTATTTAAACAATTTAGAGGGATATATATGCAAGGATAATTATATCCATTTGTTAAAAAATGGAGTGTGATTAAGTTCTATAATGGTAACATTTATGCCCAAACCTTGTGTAAAGTTGTGCGTCGAATATAATATGTTCTAAACATTTTTCATTTTGGTTTAAAGTGCTTTGTTAAAATTTATGTATCAAGTAAATAGCTAAAAAGGCTGTGATGAAGTTGGCAATGGTTTGTTTTATTTTTAACTGAATGCCTGTGATTGTCGAAATTGATTGCAAACTACATTTGAAAGGGATTAACAAACATATTTATGCACATATGTATATATGTATCGATTCATAATACAGTGCATTTTTACCCGGCGGAAGTTTCTCAATTTTAAAGCAGCGATAACAAAGACGAATTAAAAAACTCCTTGAAAATCAACATATTGTGAGCATAAAGACATAAGAATACAAAAAATATAAATGTATGTATATATGCATAAATCATTTGTAAAATAGATGTATTATGTCTCGGACTGCATGAATGAGTAATAAGGCAAAACGTTTAGCCTTAAACTTTGTGTAGGTTTCATTTTTTTTTAATCTGTCGCAGTAGTGGTTTTGTATTATTGTATTGTATGTTTGAATTGAAAGTTTTAGTTAAATTGGTACTTAATATTAAATAAATATTATTTCGTTGTTTATTCAATTTAACTTAAAATTGTCTTTTAGTACATAACATGTTAATTTATTTATACATGCACTATGAGTAAATGTTTGTGGGGATTAGCGTTCAAAAATATTAAGTACCAACATTTAAAAAGTGCTTATCGAAAAGGTTCCATTCCAGCTATAAGTTAACATATCATTAAATATGAGAAATATAAAATTTCCTTTGTTATTGTAATTAGTTCTTGTTTTTATCTATGAATGTCTCAATATATAATGTGTATTTGTTTTTGCTTTGTGTGCAGCCCATTCCTGTTATCACTGAGTCATTAATTCTTGCACTCGAAACTATAAAAGGAAATAATTGCAAAGCTTGTTGCTTACGAATTTGAGCAACAAACTGTAGGCTTCGAACGCAACGCTGGGAAAAATTATGAACTTGTGTTCTTCAGCCGGCGCTACAGCATCATCATCCTCTTTGGCATCGGAAGACGCGGCTACAGTAGAAACCACTAACGTTAGCGGGAAGAACGGTGGTGGTGGCGTGTTGACCACACATTGTTTTGGAAGTAGCAGCAATAGCAGCAGTAGCTGCGCCGCAGCTTTAACGACGAGCCTTTCAAATAATCCGACACACAGTGGCAGTGGTGCCAGCGGTAGTAATTTTGGAAATAACAACGAAATGCCACCGGAAACACGTCCGAAGATGGTAACGGTAAAACATCCAGAATCTAACAAACCTAAGCCAACAACAAAGAAAAGTAAACCCATACAAGCGGACCAGGATGTAGTTAAAGCGCTACAGCGTTGTCGTGAAGAAGGTAAATAGAACTTGCGTAAACATACAAAATTTGTGAAAATTGTAATTTAACCTCCTGTTTTTTTTTTCAAATAATATTTCAGGTATTAAACGCTTGGACCTGAGCAAGTCATCAGTCACAGTTATACCGACTTCAGTACGGGATTGCATACATCTTACAGAACTTTATTTATACAGCAACAAAATCAGTCAACTGCCTACCGAAATAGGGTGTCTCATTAATTTGAAGACGCTCGCTTTAAACGAAAACTCACTAACTTCTTTACCAGAATCGTTACAGAATTGTAGGCAACTTAAAGTGCTTGATTTAAGACATAATAAGCTTGCGGAAATACCTTCGGTTATTTATCGTTTGCGTTCACTGACCACGCTATACTTGCGTTTTAATCGCATCATCGCTGTGGCAGCCGATATACGTAATTTAACTAATTTAACTATGTTGAGTCTGCGTGAAAACAAAATTAGAGAGCTGGGTTCCTCTATTGGTGCATTAGTAAATTTAACCACACTAGATGTGTCTCATAATCACCTTGAACATTTGCCCGAAGAAATAGGCAAGTGTGTAACTTTGAGTGCACTTGATTTGCAGCACAACGAACTACTGGACATACCGGAAACCATTGGCAACTTGAAAAGCTTGGTTCGATTAGGTTTGAGGTAAGTGGAAATTGTCAACTTTCTGATATATGTATGTACGAATAACATATACACTCTACAGATATAATCGACTTACAAGTATTCCGGCATCCTTGAAAAATTGTAAATTAATGGACGAATTTAATGTCGAGGGCAATGGTATAACGCAATTACCTGATGGCCTATTAGCGAGTCTTAGTGCACTCACAAATATTACACTATCGCGGAACTCTTTTACCAGTTATCCGACTGGTGGGCCTGCTCAATTTACCAACGTCTACAGCATTAACCTGGAACATAATCGTATTGATAAAATACCATATGGAATATTTTCACGAGCCAAAGGACTCACAAAACTCAATATGAAGGAAAATGTGCTTACTGCGTTACCTCTCGACGTAGGAACTTGGATTAATATGGTCGAATTGAATTTGGCAACAAATGCTTTACAAAAACTACCCGATGACATAATGAATTTGCAGAATTTAGAAATTTTGGTGCTATCCAACAACATGCTCAAAAAGATCCCAAGTACCATAGGTAATCTGCGCAAACTGCGTATTCTCGACTTGGAGGAGAATCGTATTGAAGTGCTGCCCAACGAAATCGGGTTATTGCACGAATTACAAAAACTAATTTTGCAAACAAATCAGATCTCTATACTGCCGCGTAGTATTGGTCATCTCAGCAATCTAACACATTTGTCAGTTAGCGAAAATAATTTACAGTACCTGCCAGAAGAGATTGGCTCGCTGGAGAATCTTGAAAATCTATATATCAATCAGAATCCATGTTTAGAAAAGCTTCCCTACGAACTAGCACTTTGTCAAAATTTAAAGTATCTAAACATTGATAAATGTCCTTTAAGCACAATACCACCCGAAATACAAGCTGGCGGCCCATCTTTGGTTCTTCAATGGTTGAAAATGCATTCGCCCTATAGGCAGATGTGAGTTAGCAGCATTGGATATGTCAGCGATGGTGGGAGTACTCAATGGCGTACATTTTATACGAGTAACGATTGCTATTTGGAATTCCAGCTGGAAGCAGAGGCCGAGACGCAAAGACGCTAACAACGTCGTACTTGGAAATGCACTATCATTTGAGATTAATACTTGCAAATATTGGATGGTGCATTTCCGACAATTGTTGCCATCGCAAAATTAGTGTATAATAAGGATATAAATACATATAATAACATAACAATACCAATTATTAATAATAATGTATATCTTTAAAACGAAAATTGAAAACGACGAATATGTCGGGTGGAGTCTTGCAACTACTACGCGCAACTCACTCGCAGTAATTATGAAAACGAATTGTAAACAATATTTTCTGTTGTAAAAATTGTGTGATGGTGAAACAAAATATAGCTTTAAAAATGCTTCAGAAATTGATTGTTTTGTGAAGTGTGTAGTTGTATACAATTTCAACTATTTGTATGACTACTAACGAATCAACAACCTAACAAATAAAACAAATAAAGTTCTATTAAATCATATATGTATGTATAAATCAGAAAAACGAAATAATGTTATAAACACACATACATATGCTTGTGAATGTTATAAAATGTGTTGCTGTTAATGGAGGAAGCAAAAAAAAAAATTACTGCCTAAATTATGTTACACATTACAATGAAAGCAGCGGGGAAAACTTGAAATGTGAACCCTTTGGGTGTGTTTAATTGTTTTGTTTAATGTGTGTATTGATCCTAAAAGAAATTACGTTTTTGGTTTTAAGAAAGCAAGTGTGAGCTACACATGCATTTATTTCAACGAACAAGAATATATAGAGCTATAGCTGTTATGCAGACAAAATGATGCATATAAAATTGCAAGAAAACCATTTAGATGTGTATAATTAAAAATGTATTGATGTGTGTTGTGTTCTGTACCACTAGTATTTTATATACATAATAAAGATTTAATTTGAATCAAAATTGCCATTTCTATTGCAGAAAGTGAACACTTGTTGAACTTTATTCAAATTATTAATGTGATTTTCAAGCAAATTTGAAATCTATTGAAAATTTTTCAAAATTTATATTTTTGAAAACCACTGAAAATAGTATATTACGTATCAAATTTACAATGGAATGCTAATACTGATATGTTTTTTTTATGTTTAACTTCTCAAATCAATCGCTCCCCCTGATTAATACGTTTTGCAGCATATAATAGTGTATCCATATGTGTATTGTTTCAAAAGCATTTCCAAATATTTACATATGTATATAAATGTGTGCGCACATACATAAATAATAATCCCTATTAATCCAATCTTATTGTAAAGACAAAAACATACATACATATATATTCCAAATAAGTGTATAATGTCCATGTAATCTACGATTGTGAACTAAATAGGTGTGTGTATATTGTTTTATGTTTGATTTCTGTTGATGCACAAATTAAATAAATTCACTCGATATATTTTCGAAAATATTGAGATTTTAAATTAAGATTGATATCAATAGAATCAAGAGTTCTAAACCTATATAATATATTGAATCTCTCCGCTTATGCACTTGTTTGTTGTACATATACATATATATAAACAAAAAATTAGACTAAAAAGTTAAATGAAATAAAAACCAAACTGAAAATATAATAATAAATAAAAGTAAAAAATGTAAACTCAAGCGCCAAGGAATTGTCTAATAATATGTTTAAAAGTTATTTGTATTTTGTATAAGTGAGTGTAAGTTAAAATATAATAATATTGTTTGTATATACAAGTGTATATAAATTTGTTGTGCAAACATTACAATTCAGTGCTCGCTGCAAAGTTGAACTAACCTTTTGAGCGTTGAGAAATACAACAAATAGTATTTAATAATAAGTATATATGTATGCGTAATTAATAAACAAAACATAACCAACCTAATTAATCACACTGAAACCCTAAATTTTAATGTTGCCTGTATGCAATTGTATGTCAAATTTCCTACTATACGTATTTCTAACATAACAATGCATCCCGTAAATACATATATATTTCAATAGTTGTACGTTCCCAATCAAAGTCGATTTGCAAAAATTGATGTTGCTTTTTCGTAGAAGACACACTAACGGTATAAACTAAGCAAGTATTAATGTGGAGTAAAGTCAATCATTCAATTCATTAGCACGTTGGCTATCAGTGCATCTATGGTGAGCACAGCAAAAATAAAAAAATAATAATAACATACATAGGTGCCAATGCATCGGTGATGATAGCACTTTAGATCATTAACGCTGTCTAAAGTGAAAAGTGTACGCTCTAAAGACGTGTTAAGAGTGTTTACAACTTTGTTGTCTATATTATCACACTTATGTTTTTCGTTTCAAAAACGTCAGCAACGAAGAGATAACGACAGTGACGACGACAACCAACATTATAATATTACAAAATTGCAACTTTACTTGCATATTACAACATATTACTAATATAAACATATAGTCGTCTAACTGTAAATAATTAACCTTCTGATTATTTTTCTTATATTTTAAAATTACATCTTTTCATCATTTGTTGTTGAACTATGTACATCAAAAAGCCAAGAAATTAATAATACAGTTATAAAGATGTAATAGTGGATTAAGTGTATATACATATAAATGTACATTTATGCATGTCCCTTTGTGCAGATAAATGAATGTTGGACGCATACTTACATACAAATATTTGCACTTGTGTACATATTTTACTCATTAAATATGGATTGAAAAATTGAAACGTGGAATGCAACTAATGATATATGTATCATGTTTGTATTTGTGTATATGCTGTAAACGATAAAAAGTCATTAATATATGATGTACAAATAAATATACATATGCTTTCCGATTTATTAAACTACAATCATTTTTTTGAAAGGCCAGACAAAATGTAAGAACGATACGCACAGAAAATTAATAAATAAGTATGTATGTACATATATTTTCGATTTGCAACGGTACAAACATATAACAATAGTAATAAGCAGCATTAAAATCGAGTAATTGTAAATATTCTTTTCCCTCTTTAAAAACGACTCAGTGGTGTGTTAAAATTTGATCACCGATGATACGCTAACAACATCTTCACAATATAGGATATTGTTTGCAGATGTAAAATTCAACTCTGTGTTGGATAAGTCGGTAAACTATATCGAGCCAATACCGCCAAATTATCGTAAGCGACAATTTTTTCAAAAATTAGTTTTTTATAGAAACTAGTAATTTAAGACGTAACGGACCTATCCCTGTTGATGTTTATCATTCAATTATATATGTAAATGTCTGAAAAGCATTAATGTATGAGAAATTTTAAATTACTACCACATTAATGGTTAAAAGTATTTAAAAAAAACCTTCTCCTGTAAAGTTTGGTTTTTGTCGCTTACGCTAAAATGGCGGTAAAGGCTCGATATTACTTTCCAATAATTTTTGAAATTTACGACGAAGAAATTTGGAGGTTTTGCTGAACAAATGTAGGCTTATTTTGGTATGTATTAACGCAAATGCAGTATTTGTTATTGCCGTAATTGTTGGCATAATGTAACTTAAACTCAATAAAGTAATTGAATTGAAAAACATTAAATACATTTTACTATAATTTAATTTAAAACTTTTGCGACTCGATTTGAGAGACGAATTTTAATTTTTGCACGTCATACAATTTTAGTTTCGGTGCTTTTACCAGAATTTTGCACGCTTGAATTAAAAAAAAAATATAAAATTAATTAAACAGCAAAGGACAGATGGTTTGTGAGAAACTATTTTCTATTCTAGAATTTGAAATAGGCTTTTCAATAAATACATAACTAAAGGGATACGTGTCATAAAGCCATTTATTTCCATAAATGTTTCGTGTCGAAAACGCTTACGTAGTATGTTATCAAAAAGACATTTAATAAACTTAAAATATAAAAACTGCAAAGTTTCTGACAGGTGAACAAATAAACTATAAAACAAATAAAAAATAATATTTTTTCATGAAAACACGTCCTATATAGGCCTCAGACTTTATTCAAGTACATATATACATACATACAAACATACATATTTGCCAAATATTTACACGACGTGTGCTTAAAATTTATCTCAACCAAACTTCTTATAGGCAAACTGGAGAGCTAAAAATACACTCGAAGCGTAAAGCGTATAATAGCCCACATTATATAGATTCAGACCACTCATCCATAACTGCAAGGGGCCCACATCTTTAATGTTCGGACAATTTTGACAATGTACATCGGCCACATCAGTCCATGTCACCACCTGCGGTCGCACCAATAGTAAAGCATTCAATGCAGCACGCAGGCCACTTTGCACTGCGCCACCCAAGAAGCCGCGATAACAGGTCGATGCAGCAGCCGATGATGACCATACAATACGATGCCAAGGTGTCGTCAGTGGCACGTGCGCTAATGAGCTCAACTCGAATGTATGCTGATTGTAGGTGTGCGGCGTTTTCATAGCATCACCAAAATGCAGTGCCAGCGCATTTAGTGCAATCGAACGCACCAACGGTTCAAGACCGCTATTATGTATCATCATACCAGCATACACATTGGGTCGGTACTCGCAACCCACTATGAATGGTTCACTTTTCAGGAAACTACCCGAGTAGCCAGCATTACGCCAATGGCCATCGCCGTAGCCCGCTATAAAGCTTGTCAGCATTAAGCGCGTCTTCAGCTTATTATTCAATAGTTTGCGCATTTCCATGGGCACCGGCGGCGAGAAGTTGATCTGTTGCAAAGCGTTCAATGGTATTGCCAAAATGAGCACATCCGTTGTGTGCATCTTCTGTGTTGAATCGTGCACTTCAATGTAGTCTTTGTAATGGTAGATAGCTTTCACTTGTCGCGAGAGTAGAAATTCCGTGCCTTGCAATCGCTTTGTAAGTACATTGAGCAGATGAGCACTGTCGAATTCCAGCAAAGTATTCGGGCAATCCAAGTAGCTGAAATGAGTGTTTTAAATTTGTTTCGTTCATATTATGTTATAAATGGTTTATATGAACTTACATATTAATTATGTTTTGTAAACCGCCGCAACCGTAACAAATGCTCATAAATTCTTTGTATGTAATATCGGAAGCTTTGGAACCGCAAACCAATTCCACTAAATTGGTCATAAACTTTCGCGACTCATTGAAAAACAGTCGATTGTTTATATGTTTCTCCATTTTGGTTGAGTTTTTTCTAATGCTGCAAAGAATCATTGTAGCCATCTATGAATAAATATTATTCTTTTTATGAATCGTTATTAACCTGCACTATCTCGAGGGTATATAACTAATTTTATGTTATCAGTGTTAATGTAGTTTAGAGCAAAGATTTAACGAACTGATAGGATATATAAAATGCATATAAAGTAGGGGATATTATTAAAAAAGTCAGTAAGACGTTCTTATTAGTTCAAAAGCAAACTACTTTAGATCGGTCGATAGATAGACAGAATAGTCGGAGCCACCGGTAAAATAATAATATATGAGAAAGTAGCACTGAAGTCCCACACTCAAGCCGGTTCTGCGGTTTCGGAATTGACCCGGATTTTATTCAGCTGTCATGTACCGTCCTTTCGGCGATTTAACTATGTTTGGATCGGTAAGTTAAAGAAACTAGCATCTCAAACTTAGTTAAAGAAACTTATCTTAAGAGACTATATACGGCCTATCCACAATGAATCCGGTCACAAACCTGAAACGTCCTGGTCTAAAGAAAGGTGATTTTAACTGCAATTCGTTTATGTAACGTTGCAACTCATAATTTGCTAAATTAGATGATACACCTTGATCCAGTTCCCAACAACGTGGCAATGCTGCATCGACAATAGAACGCTGCTGTAACGGTATCTCCATTCGTTGTAACAATTGATAAACATGAGCTTGCGAAGCTTCGAACCATTTGGCACCGATTTCACCTTGAGAAATTTGCTGCAAACTGCCACCAATGTTATCACTCGCCTCCAATATTCTTATTTGTAATGAGGGTTCTTTTTCCAAGAGCCTATAAGCTGCCACTAAACCTGATATTCCAGCCCCCACAATTATCACATCTATCTTTTGTGACCGCTCGGGTGGGCCGAGTTTAAGTTCACAGTCTTTTTCCATGCTGAAGACTTTAAATTTTATTCCTAAAATTTATTTCATTTTAAAATAAGGCGCCGTCAAAAATTTCATATTGTAAAGAGAAGCGGACACATTTTTCGAAGATAAACACAGAATACTAGTATACAGATATGTACGATATAGGCTTGAAAATATTATGAAAACAGTTTGAGTTGCGGCTGTGTTTAAAACCTAAAGTTAATGTTAAGATACTAGATTTTCATTCCTTTTTCTTCTTTCGTTCCATAAACAAAGACTCCTGCAAAATTTAAAAATTTTTTCATCTCAGAAAATAGCAACCCTGATATATTTGCAATTGCGGAGTTTTTAGGTTCCTGACATATGTCTTCTTCTTCTTGACTGGCGTAGACAGTTATAGCCGAGTCCAAAACAGCGCGCCACGTTTCCGTCTTTTTTGCAGTTTGGCGACAATTGGTTATACCAAGCGAAACCAGGTCCCTCTCCACCTGGTCCTTTCATCGGAGTGGAGGTCTCTCTCTTCCTCGGCCAGCGGGTACTGCATCGAATACTTTTAGAGCTGGAGCACTTTCATCTATTCGAACAACATGACCTAGCCAGCGTAGCCGCTGTCTTTTTATTCGCTGGACTATGTTTATATCGTCGATTAACACATACAGCTCATCGTTCCGCAAAATCTTTCTCTCGAAAACTCCTAGTGAGGTCTCATCGGATGTTGACATCGTCCACGCATCTGCACAGTAAAGTAGGACGGGAATGATGAGAGACTTGTAGAGTTTGGTTTTTGTTCGTCGAGAGAGGACTTTACTTTTCAATTGCCTACTTAGTCCATAGTAGCACCTGTTGGCAAGAGGCTGACATTGTTATTGCTGTCAATGCTGGTTCTCAGGTAGACGAAATTATCTACAACTTCAAAGTTATGACTGTCAACAGTGACGTGGCAGCAAAGACGCGAATGCGCTGACTGTTTGTTTGACGACAGGAGATATTTCGTCTTGTCCTCGTTCACTACCATACCCATACGCTTCGCTTCCTTATCCAGTCTGGAAAAAGCAGAACTAACGGCGCGGGTGTTGTTTCCAATGATATCCATATCATCGGCGTACGCCAGTAGCTGTACACTCTTATAGAAGATTGTACCTTCTCTATTTAGCTCTGCAGCTCGTATTATTTTCTCCATCATAAAGTTAAAGAAATCACTCGAGAGTGAGTCACCTCGTCTGGTATCGAACGGCTCGGAGAGGTCCTTCCCGATCCTGACGGAGCTTTTGATGTTGCTCAACGTCAGCATACATATGTAGTCAATCGAAATATGACATATGCGTTAGTCGACCTTGGAGGTTTGGCCTTGTTTTTGTCAACGCTATTCCCATAGATAAAACACATCACGATAGCCATCGTGGATTCATTCATTTTGTATTTCATATTATAAACTATTTAGACATTTAGAGAGTAAAAATGCACAAATTTAAAATTGCTTTTATCATATGATATTTATATAGGATCCATTTATTAGGGAATACAAATTTCGCTTCATTTTATTAGAAATAGGTGGCGTAATACTCTGGTACTTCAATAAATACATCTAAGGTTTCAAATAGTATGTTCCTAAGACTGTTCTAATCTAAATAGAATAATAAATGCTAGTGAAATAAATTGTCTTTGAATAGTCATACATGATTTAAATAATTATTATTTAGCAAGATCTGTACATTTTTTCATTAGTTACTCGGATTGGGACTGTTATTTTTGTATGTGGTATATTAAAACAGTTTTTTAGATCGGACCTTTTATTTTGAAAAGCAACAGTATTAATGTATAATTTATTTAATATATGTGAAACAGTGAAGAATTTATAATTATGCAAAATTTGAGATAAATGTACAGATTTTTTATCGCCGACAATAATGTTTCAGATAAAACAATACAATTCAGACATTTCTTTGGTTGTTTAAAAGATTTCCCTTCCCAGAGTTCTACAATAGTAATCGTAATGTTATATGGTTGTATGCCGTTACCTTATTGTGGGAAAGTCCAAAGTACGGTGTGTGCATGCATAAGCCTTTTTGTAAAGAATTGGATTTTTGTTTTCTAAAAATAATTATTCGCTTTGAATTCTTTTGTTGTATTAGGGAAGACATTTCCATATTAAGATAACGGTATACAAGTATTAAAATAAATTCGTTAAAAAACTTAGGCAATATATCATGTAGATTTTCCATTTGCAACGCCATTTTTCTCCTCCGCCTCCGGTGTAACAATTCTGGCTAACTCCTCACCACCAGCTTCGACGAATTCATCGTTGCGCGTACGCTTTCCAAATTGTTCGGCGTCGGCAATCGTTTCGGGCATCGGTTTATTAAGCGTCTCTGGCAACACCAAAGACATGAGCCCTGCAAGGAATGCCAAGGAACCACACACGATCAGTGGCAGTGGCCGCCATATTTCAGCTAATAAATTTAAGTAGGGCGCCAAAATGCCGCCAACACGTGCTACCATTGAAGCAGCACCCAGACCAACGTTGCGTACTACCGTGGGGAATTGTTCCGCCGAGAAGATATATATGGTGCCATACGATGCGGTAATGGCCAACTTACCAAGCATAGCAAATAGTATTATCAGCCAATTGTTACTCTCTGGCACAACTATGGTCAGCAAGAGCGCACAGCCAGCGACCAGCATACAACCGCAAAGAATTGTGCGGCGACCCCAACGATTAAGCGTGAAGAGGAGGAATGTGTAAGCCGGTATCTCGACTGCACCAGAAATCATGAAATTTAGCAAAACATTGCCACCAAGATTGTTTGTGTTCCACGATAGGCCGTAGTACACGCCGCTGTTCACAAACCAATCGAAGAGAATGATTAGCGTTTTTTTACGCAAATTTGGATAACGCAGTAGATCGAATACGGTGGGTGCTTTTTCATCCGCGCCTACGGACACAGACTCCTCTTTCTTCTCACGCTCAGCAGCTTCATCAATTAGATTGTCGTAAACCTCACTCGGTATGGTCACACGGTTAATGCGAGCCGCTTTCTCAATCACAACTATTGCCTCCTCTTTCCTACCTTTCGAGAGTAACCATCTGGCCGATTCCGGTATGACCCAATGATAGCACATGAACAATAACCCGGGCAAACTGAGCGCTATTTGTAGCCAACGCCAGTCGTGTATGAAATATGCAAAGCCGGCTGTTAACATGAAACCCACGGAGAAGAACATTTGTACGGTGACGCCGGCAAAGAGACGATACGTGGAGCCAACCATTTCCATAGCAATGACATAGGCGACCAGAAAGACTCCGGACGTTGTTGCGCCCACAACCATGCGCGATATCGTATAGGTAAAGTATTCGGGTGCAATACCAGCCAACACACCAAAGATAACCTGTATTACCAGCGATGCGAAGAAAATCGGTTTGCGTCCATATTTATCCGACATCTGGCCGAATACAATGCTGCCCAACAACACGCCCACCATAAAGAGGCTGTCACTGGTGGCGGTCAATAGGCCGCGTGCACACACCATATCCCATTCGGTGACCGCGCTATTCTCGTATTTTGAACGATCGTAAACATAGTGACTGCATTTGACTGTGCCATTCTCGGTGGCCGGTGTGATAGCCGTCTCCAAATAGTCCGTCGTATAGTCAATATTATAATATTCGCATTTCTGATATTTACCGGTTTTCGCGTCAAAAGGATAACTCAGATTCCAATGTTCGTGCGGAAAAGAGTCGTAAGTGGCATTTAACGGATTCTCAAACGGCAGTAGGCAGCGATATTCGGGGCGCGCCAAAAGGAAGACGCCAGCTAGCTTGTGGAAAGCGCATGAAATGGCCGGTAGGCAGAGCAGAAAATAAATTTGTTTCTGATATTTGCCGAAATCGCCCAAATACTTGATGACGTCATCGTAACTCATTGTGGCGGCTGTTATGCAGAAGAAATTGTCGAATGTTTCGCAAAAAAATTATCTTTAAAAACTGCGTTCAGGTAGCAACCGCGGAATCAGCGCATTCAAAAACCACCAAAACAACTCAATTTCTTGCACTGTTAATTATGTACAGTTGAGCGAGTATATACACTTGTGTGTGTGTGTGAATGTGTGTGCGCGTGTTTGTTACTACTGTCTGCGTGTGCGTGTCCGCATGTGCGCCAAACGCGAAAATCGTATGTTCACGGTGTTAAAGACCTTCAAAATGTTCGCTGACGCGATTAGCCAAATTGCTAACAACTCCACTAGAATATTTCGCAAAATGCGGTGGTAATAAAGCTACTCACTTCACCGTCTATGGTACACGTCAAAATTCGTACTAGATTGATTACTCTTTGTCGCCTTTTAGAACAACAACAACTAAGTTTGTACTTTTGCACAAAAAAAACGAAGTTTTCACTGCGTCTTTAATTTGTGGTTTCCGTTGGTGGCATGACTTGCTGCCGCAGCTATGGCAATATACTTTGTTATTTTGCTTATACAGCGTTTTTTGTTTTTTTTTTTTGATAATTTGTTCTTTTTTTGTCACAGCTCCAAACCGCATGCCCACACTACACTTGTATGTATGAATTTATGTGTCTTTACATGTGTTTCAAGAAAGTCTTTCGATATTACTCCAAAGTAATTAGTTTTGCCTTGCAGTTGATAATGACGACGCTTACTTTGTATGTGCAAAGTATTTTTTATGTTCTACATACATATGTACATAGTATATGCTTGGGTTTATGATTATCACACGCTGCGTATACGTCACCTATTGGCACGTTCAAAGTCTATGCCATGCAGAAGACACATAAATACATATAGTATTCTATATATTCATGTATGTATGTATGTATTTCAGTAATTTGCACAAATTAATTAATCACAACTGTACGGACATTTGTTTTCCACTATCAATTAATATTTAAATATTTCTATTTACTTTAAAGCAGCATGTGTGTTTATGTAGATACCACAGACGAAAGCACCGGCGTGTGTGTGTTATGTTTATAAAGTGCAGGGTTTCGATTATCTGACTTTATATTTTCGCGCGCGCCCACCAAAGACCACGAGACGATCCGAGTTAAACCATTCACGATCTCTACCAATAGACGACTAACAGCAAATGCTTAAAGCGTATCTCCAATTGCCAACTGATGCCGTCATTAAAGGCATAGCCAGCAAGACAGACACTTACATTCAGTAGTGTGTGTGCCACTAACTCACATTCGCTACCGAAAACAGCAACAACAATAGTCTAAATTGCTCAGTTGTGGATTTTTAATTTACAACGCGGCGCTAAATACTCTCATTCACTCAACACAAACAAACAATTGGCGATCTACTCACAGTTGTCCCATTGACTAGCGGCGTACTTATATCTCATTCAATCAAAAATCAAATAATCAAAGGAACGTTAATGTTCTCAGTTGGGCCGCTATGAAAATACCCGGCATAAAATTCAAACATTTTGTAATAAAATGCGTTAATAATCAACTCAGCTCTCAATCAAATTATTACAGCTCTCAAAATCAGAAAAATCGATATTTTGAAGTTTAGCTAATGCAATTAGTTCGGCTAGCTAGACAAAACTGAAAACAAACAGACGGACAAAGTCAAATACACACTTCAGCTACAACTCTACATAAAATAACTTTCGAGTGCTTTAAAAAAAAAAGCCTCGAATACTGAAAAGGTCTCAGATAAATTACATATAGCATAAAAGATTAGCTGGCGTCAACTAGTAGTTTCTTGTTTTGAAAAAGCCGGTTGTTGCGGCTGCCAATCCCAATGAGCGCTGTTGTTGCCAAATACCTTGCACACACTTCAACTTTGTATATACAAGGCGACTACTACTCTCTTATTACATACCTACTTACTCATATAACAAAGTACATACAGTCATATATACGAAGTAATTCCACTCATTTATACGCGTGGCCTCTAAATTCATATAAACAGAGAACAGCTAAGCAAACCTAGTGCTTAGCTAGATAAAACAGCTGATTCCGGAGTTTTCTAGTTCATTCACTCTCTAATATATACTTTGGTATATATGTATATGTATGCATGAATCAGCTAAACTTGATTTCGAGTAAATCCAAAGAGCGCAATTTAAGGGTTGATTTTAGCGCCTAAAATCATGTTGTACACCCTCGCACGTGTATTTTTGGTTAACCTTAAATGTAAATGTGTTGAGACAACTCCCAAATTAAGTTTTTTGAATTTACATATTTTGTACACGTTAGTATATCACATGATTATACTAAAATGTTAGATATAACAATAAAATGTCATTTTTTTTGTAAATTAATAATATTTCACAAAAACCTAAATGGTTTGAGAAATAAATTTTCACTCCAATAGAAAACTGACTAGGTTAGGTCAGATTACATTGTATGGCTGTTTCCCACAGGGGGACTTAGATTATGAAAGAGCCGGAGATCTTGGCTAGGTTTTATAAATGTGCAAACTCGGTCACATCAAAACCAATACCGAAGGCTGTACCGAAGCTAATATACCCTTCACAGATGCATTTCTTTTAGTAACTATGTGTTTAAGCAAATCTAAAGACGTAAGAAAAAGTAAGTAAAAAAAAGAAAACATTTTACTAATTCTTTTTAGGCGGGTTGTTTGCTAGAAACAATTTAACCGATCTGAACAATTTCTTCGGAGATTATATTAATACCTTAAGCAGTAAACCATGTCAAATTTCGTGAAGATACCAAGTCAAATGCGAAAATTTTCCATACAAGCCATTGATTCCGATCGTTCGGTTTGTATGGCAGCTATGTGCTATAGTGAACCGATCTGAGCCATTTTTTCGAAGACTAAATTATTTCTATGAACAATAACTCACACCAAATTTCGTGAAGATACCACGTCAAATGCGAAAATTTTCCATACAAGCCATTTATTCCGATCGTTCGGTTTGTATGACAGCTATATGCTATAGTGAACCGATCTGAGCCATTTTTTCGAAGACTAAATTATTTCTATGAACAATAACTCACACCAAATTTCGTGAAGATATGTTGTAAAATTCGGAAGTTTTCCATACAAGCCCTTGATTCCGATCGTTCAGTTTGTATGGCAGCTATATGATATAGTGGTCCGATATCGACAGTTCCGACAAATGAGCAGCTTCTTGAAGAGAAAATAACATCTGCAAAATTTCAAAACGATATCTTAAAAACTGAAGGACTAGTGCGTATATATACAGACAGACGGGCATGGCTAAATCGACTCACTTCAACATACTGATCATTTATATATATACTTTATAGGGTCTCCGACGCTTCCTTCTGGGTGTTACAAACTTCGTGACAAACTTAATATACCCTGTTCAGGGTATAAATATTACATATCTTTTGATAACGGCCGAATGTATTTTTTGGCACGAAATAAATGTCTCATACAATCGAACAGATCGAAAGACCTTGTAGAATCTATTATTTTCCGATTAACATCAATCAACATAATAATCAATAGAAATAAGAAGTGAGGGTCAGTTAAGATTTTTATTTTTTTTTTACAATTTATTGGTGTCCCTCTTTTCCAGCTTACTTCATTTGTAGACTAAATCTAAATTGTTTAAATAGACTTAATCCAAAATAGTCGTAGCAGTTCATTAATTTGTACAAAATTAATTGATTTACCCTCGATTTGAATAGTAATTTACTTCATATACATATGTGAGCAAAAAAATATATGCCGCTGATCTCTTTAAATTGCTAAGTCCTATTGGAGGCGTCCACTTAAGCCACGCAATGCTGCCCGAAAGATGCTACGAACAAATGACTAAATTTCAATATTTAATGAAGTGTGTGGACTTCGAACTAGGGATCTGCTGTGATATACATACATACTTATAAAAATACAAGAACACTCCAAATTGACTATGACAGTTATTTTGTTGTTGAATTTTTAATTGATGACAATAGGCGGATACTGTGTGAATTAAACATATGAATATTTATGTATTTATATACACACATACATACATACATATATACATATACTCTACACACATTCTTTGTATATGTATATGATATAGTTCAGTTGTCTGCTATAGAATATAATTACACTCTTCATACAAATTTATGGTAATTAAAATATAAAAGCAGAATTCAAATCGAGTGCAATTAAAGAATGCCTCTTGGAAATCTAGACAGTTTGTCAAATAAAAATTTTGTAAAAAATTAAAGCTTATTATTAACAATGTCAAAAAGAGTAGCACGTGTCATAAATAGCAACATACGAGTATTTTATTAAAAAATTTTAAAATTGCCACATGCTTATACACATACACTTGGGTGTTTGTGCATACAATATAATCGACTTTCGCTTGTTGTGTAGCCATCAACTTAATTGGCGCTCTTGATTGTTTGCACACATTTTCATTAAGAAGCACGTCTGTATGTACCATACATCGGGCAGTTACTTAAGTATACTTCTTTTGATATAATATACATATATGTACATATAAAAATGCATATTAACATAGTTACATATGTATATGTATATAACTAAATGAAAGCCATTCTTTATTGCTCTGTGTCATTGACCCCTGCAGGAATAGAAAATTAAATAAATCTCAGTTCAAATTAACTGTCAAAGTATTTCTTGGAAAGCTAGTTAAGTTTTTTTTTGTGATAGAACAAATATAAGAGTTGACAGCTAACAATTATTTATGTTTATTATTTTTATTATTATTATTTTTATCATTTTGAGATTGAATTTAACCATGTAGTCGTCACATGATCGAACAACCCAGCTGTACTTCATGCTTTCATAATAAATTTATTATAAACTATGCTCAAGCATTTGCATTGTTTAATGAATAATTCAGATGAATATTATTATTAAGTACATATTGCATTTGCATATATTTACATACTCGTATTTACTATATAAGGTGGCTGGGTACTTAGATCTAGCTATCTAAGTGCTTTAGACAATATGAAAAACAATTGTATATATGTTTTTTTGCTTGTACTACTACTACGCTATGAAGCGTGGGGCCACACACAGCAAGTTTGCGTCATCTCACACGAAAAAAAAACATGGTCCTTGCGCTATCCCATAATTCGCGTTGTACTGACAATGTTATTTTGTGTTAGTCGCGACTTCTGTGTCTTTAGGGATTCCAATTTAGCGACAATTTTTAACAGCTATCAACTTGTTGGGTATCGCCTTCGCACACTCCAGAAAAAAGTTTAACCTTATAGAAGACGCTACCTAAACAGATTATATGGCAAATGTGCCAATCAAGAATTAAAAATGATATTATCATCAGGTTGGCACTACAACCTGGTGTCGGTCTTAGCCACGGCAATAAGCCTTCACGAGTCATCTCTGCATTATGCACGGCGGCGCCAGTTGAAGATTTCAAGTTTAGCCTGTTCAACACTCTCCACTTGATGCTTCCATCTGAGTTTAGATCGCCAACTTATATACTTTTAAACCAATAGTTTAAATAAAAAGTTCAATGTTTTTGAGATCTAAGCCGTATATTTATCGATTTATTTGTATATACTACATAACTACATAATTTTCCATTTAAAACTAATAATTCATAAAATAATATAGATTACTGTTGCTAGTTTATAGAATTTCTAATTAAAACTCATCACAATTTGGCAATATTTAAGTAGACAAAGTAAACCGCAAAACATTAGACATTTGAATATATGTATGTATATATATTATATATATCCGCTAATAAATTCTTTAGTATACGACTAGCTTACGACACTTAACTAATATGTTATGTTCTACAGCTAGGTAATTTTTGAAAGCAGTTGAATACTTTAAATACTTTTTGATAAATGCGAAAAGTGTGATTACTAGTACGATAGTGTATGTGACGTGCTTTGTTGAAATCCCCCGGAAGTTTGTCTAGATAATTAAAATAGTCGAAACGCATAATATGAAAGTAACTTTGAAAGCAATTTGGCTGTGTTTTATGAAAAATAATAGTTATAAATGCTTAGTTTTGAATTCGGAGAGTTCAAGTTTGGTCGTAGAAATGCGCCAAAACAGTAGAATCTGTCTCTATTAAGTACTTTTAATTAAATTATAAATCCCATTCGACCATACCTTACTAACTAGCCATATTTTTTATTTGTATTTTGTCAGCATGATTACCATTACCGTTCAAAGGCACATTTTCCATGTTATCCACAATGAATATGTCTTTATTAGGTCGCTCAACTGTCGTATGTTCTTTTCTACCAAAATTTTCACCTTCCTCTATAGTCTCCAGCGTCGGTTTATTGTGCGTCTCAGGCAGCAGCAACGATAGCAGTCCGCCGGTGAATGCAGCACTTCCGAAAATTATGAGCGGCAACGGGCGCCATACATTGCTCAGCATATTGATGAAGGGCGCTAATATACCGCCGACACGTGCCATCATCGAAGACGCGCCCAGGCCCACATTTCTCACTACCGTGGGGAATTGCTCTGCGGAGAAGATATAAACTGTGCCATAAGAGGCGGTGATCGCCAGCTTCCCAATCATTGCTAGCACAATAATCAGCCAATTCATTTCTTTAGGCACAAAAATGGTGAGCAGTAGTGCACATCCGGCAACCAACATACAACCGCAGAGTATGGTGCGTCGTCCCCAGCGATTGAGTGTGAAAAGCAAAAAGGTAAAGGCTGGAATTTCAACTGCGCCGGAAATCACAAAATTCAATAGCATATTGTCACCCAAAGCATTTGTATTCCACGAGAGACCATAGTAAGTACCGCTATTCACAAACCAATCGAAGAAAATTAACAAAGTTTTTCGACGCAAATTCGGATAGCGCAATAGATCAAAAACGGATACTGCTCTACCAGTGACCGTCGCAGTATTCTCTTGCGTTTCCTTTAATTTCGTTTTTTCTATATTATCTTCATCGCTTAGTAATCGATTAATTTCATCCACGTCTAAGTGCACTTTGTTGAAACGCGCGGCCTTTTGTATGTTCGCGATCGCGGCCTCTTTTCGATTGTTCGAAATCAACCAACGAGCAGACTCTGGTATTATCCAATAATAACTAAGAAATAAAAGCCCCGGCAGAGATATGGCTATTTGTAGTGTGCGCCATTCGCTTATGAAATAGGCGAAAGCACCAGTTAGCATAAAACCCACGGAGAAGAACATCATCAAGAATATGCCGGCATATAGACGTTTCTTGGGACCCACCATCTCCATAGCAATGACATAGGCAACGAGGAAGACTCCCGAAGTTGTGGCGCCAATTACGAAGCGTGCGATTATATATGTGAGATAATCTGGTGCAATGCCCGCCAGTATGCCAAACGAAACCTGAATCAGCAGCGACACGAAGAAGACTGGCTTTCGGCCACACTTATCCGACAACTGACCGAAACCAATACTACCCACCAAAACGCCAAACATAAATATCGCATCACTGGTGGCTATCAAGAAGCTATGATCGCAAATCATATTCCACTCTGTGACGGCGGTATTGCTGATCTTCGAGTGATCATAAATGTAGCTGCTGCACGGCACCGTTTCATTGGTTAAGGTAATATTTTGTTGCAACAGCGTATTGCTGTCATTGTATGCTTGCATACTATTACCCAACAAGCGATAGTATTTATCTTCCATATTAAAGTAGCTACAAGCCTCATAACGTCCTATTTTCGGATCAGCTGTTCCCGCCGGATACGCCAAGCGCCACAGGTGAGCCGGCAATTCGAAGTCGTTTGTTTTGTTGCTTTGTAGATGATGAGTGGTGTCATTCGTCTCGTGCTCGAAAGGAAGTTGGCAACGGAAGTTCGGCTTGGCAAAAATAAATGTACGCGACATTTTATGAAAGGCACAAGAGATAGCTGTGAGACATAGTAAAAAGAATATAAGACGTTGATATTTGCCGAAATCTCCCAAGGGCACAAGCACTTCATCGTAACCCATTTTTCCAACTGTTTCGGTGCGAAAGCTTTGCGGCTGCTGCTGATTTACGATTACTGGCTTTAATGTTTACTTTGAAAATCCCAGAGCGAAACTTTGTATGTTGTTGGTTAAAATAGAATCTTATTAAACAAATTGTGCGCTCTTTGTGAGTTGTATTGTTTAAAGCTCTCAGCACTCAATGAGTGTGTGTTTTTTTTTTCACTCTCCGTAGGTGGCGCAACAACCACGTCACTGGCCTACTGTTGAGCGTGAGACACTACGCAGACGAATCACCTTATTTTCGGTATGTACCAATGCAAAATGATGCTTATTCATAAACACGTTCTCATACTATTCATTCTGTATATGCTCCCGGCATTTATAATACGGATATATATATGTATGTAAGTATGTATGCGCGGCTGGTGTATGCTAGCCGGCTGACAGCGTTCGGTTCAATGGGCAATGGCGATATTCACGTGCGTTTCGTTTCCAATCGCTATTTCACAGATAATTTTAATGTGAATTAACTTTGATGAAGCCGTAAATATACTTATGTATATACACAGAACTGGCTGATACTGTTGATAGCGACAACAGACTGTCAGTTGAGCAACTAGATAAATATTTGTTTATTTTTATTTTTTTTATTTTTGCATGTGTACATACATATATGAGGAATGTTTTCTATGACTTCATGCGTCACTTCTGTACTTCGCTCTGTATTTTCATCAGTTTTTTCGTACAATAATTGCACATATGCGACGATATTCAAATACACCTTCTCATCTGTGTATCTATGTACATACGCGCACACGTATAATTCTATTAGAATATTGCTAAAAATAACCACTTGGCCGCTCAATATGCCAAAAATGCTAAACTCTTTTATTTTCAATTTATGTTAAAACAATATTTATTTGTTATTTATGAAATATGGAGTGTAGAATTTTCAAAGTCTTCACCATGCGGGTGTTTCGCCAAAGAGTTCTGGGTGGTTGGAACACGAAAATGTGACTGACTGAATTTTCGTTGGTTTTCGAGTTGGCGTAGAACGGTTACACGTATTCTACAACAATATATGCACATGTATGTATGTACACTCGCACATATATTTCTACTTTCATTTTACAAATGAACGTTAAAGTTGCCGATAGAACGCTGAGCACAAGCTGAAAAAAAGTTAACACTGCAATAACTTATGCACTCATACACGTTAGATACATATGTATGTATGTATGTATGTATATAAATGCTCGTACTTATGGCTGTTTACCAGCTCGTTATGAGCAAACTGCGCTTTCGATATCAATATATCTATGTACATAGTACATGCGAGTATGTAAGTACGTTATCAATTCGTAGGTAGTAAGCTTTGGAAAATATTATATTTTCCCAATAGCATATAAATCACGCTGAGAACCACACATTTTGTCGAGTCACTCAAGCTTGCATAAAAATATGTGAAAAAGAGTTTTAGCGTTTTGAGTCACTATCACTGAGCACCCCTAATTATGTGGAGTGAAACTCAACGATTGAAACCACCCTCAACTTATTTCAAATATATTTTATGTACTTAAATACGTATGTATGTATGTACACATGTATTACGAAAAAAACATTCATACAAATTGCACATAAAAAATATTTTTTTTTATTGCAAAATAGTATTGTTGATAAAAAATAAAAATACATATATACACAAATATGTCTTAAATGATATCTTAACGGAAATGCGATACAATTCTTATAAGTTGTGTACTTATTAAAATACAAATTTATTGGAACATGGTTGAAAAGTATTTACATACATACATACATACATAGGTGGCAGAAATCCTCTATTAATGCAAGGCAAGAAAAGTTAATAATAATAGAATTAAGTGTAAGTGGTAGTAGATATTATCATGAAAGCACTCTATAATATAAATATATAATAAAAATAATAATATCATAATAATCTATACTAATATTATAAAGCTGAAGAGTTTGTTTGTTTGTTTGTTTGAACGCGATAATCTCCGAAACTACTGGTTCGAATTGAATAATTCTTTTTGTGTTGTATAGTCCATTTATCGAGGAAGGCTATAGGCTGTAAGCATCAGGAGCGAAGAAACAGTGGTAAATGTGTAAAAAACGGGGGAAATTATTTATCTTTGAGGGCTTCCGTTCCTTTCGCTGCGAAAGCGGTTCAAGATTAGATACGCTAAGGATCGAGAACGGTTCAACCATTCTTGATGAAATGTTCAGAGGTTGTTCGTTGTGGATCTTGGAAGGTTTAGTTGGAAAATTGTAAAGTTCCAAAAAGTGACTTTTTTCTATACATTTTTTTTTCAATCTATCTATAAAAAAAAAAAACAATTCGGAAAAGTCGAAAATTGGCAAGTGGCAACAGGGAATTCTGAATTGCAAATGAACGGTGACATCTACAATGAAGCATTGAAATTCATATGCCATCACCAAATCGTCAAATTAGAGATGTACTGAATCATGCATACGACAGAATAACTTTGGAACAACTTGTGTAAAGAAATGTTCCATTATTTAATGAGCAGCAAAAGACAACCTATGATGAATTGATTAAGGCTATCCATGATGGAAATGGTGGACTTTTATTTCTTGATACGCACGGTGGAACTGGGAATCCTGATTGATTCTGATATCATTGATTTTGGCAACAATACGATCTCAAAATGCCATTACGTTGGCTCTGGCATCTACTGGAATTGCAGCAACGCTACTTGAAGTAGGAAGAACGGCACATACGACACTCTAGCTTCAGTTAAACATGCAAATCTATGAAACATATATGAGATGAGCGCAATTTTCTAGAAGCACTTGACAGAACAATGAAAGATCTGTGGAATAATAATCGTCGCTTTGGTGGCGTAATGCTACTGTTATTGACAAACACATTCTGTTATTTCGAAATCAACAATGGCGGAGGAATTGAACGCATGTCTCAAGTCATCGTACTTGTGGCGGCACGCGAAAACCATATGATTGACCATAAATATGCGGGTGTTCCTGCAACAGGAAAGCACCGCAGAAGATTTGCAAAGAACTGGGCAAATTCTGGTTAATACTTCTAATGGTTTGAAATCAAGCCGAACATTAGCCAAATTTATCGTAACTACGATTGGTTGAGTGCACGCAGATTTTTAAATGCCAAAAATACCGATGTCGTTGATTTAATCTATATGACTTAAAGTCAACTTCCGGGAGATTTGTGTTCATACACATCGATCGATCATGTTGAAAATGAAGACGAAGCTGTGAATTATCCAGTGAAATTTCTAAATTCTTTGTCATTATAATGCTTTGTCATTTATTATGCTTCGCAATCTTCAAGCAGCTATCGAATAATGTAATAGTTGCAAGGGAATGTAATAGTTTAAAGGGACTTACAAGGGGGCAGAATGCTTAATTCCACGAATTTCTTTGAGTTCCAACGATTTGCCATTTCAGTTCAAACGTATTCAGTTTCCAACGAGACTTGCATTTGGGATGACAATCAACAGGTCTCAAAGACAGTCGCTGGAGGTGTGTAGCATAAATTTCATTCATGAGTTGAAAAACCGGAACAGAAAACAAAAAATTTTGTTTATTAAGCTGAGTTACATTGAAAAAAATATTTAGAAAAATCGCAAATAAATGATTTCAAAACAAATAATTTCATGCAGTGTAACGACTGCGGAGTCAGCTAGTAATATATAAATATGTTTGTACAAGTTTATAGCCCAAAGAGTCAACTATTGCTCTCTTGTATTTCTAAACAATTTTTGGAAATGTATAGTTAGATGAACAATTTTTGCGTTGTTTGTATATACTTACGGGTTTTGTAATGCATTTCTCTCCAAAACTGCAGATATTGCAATTTTAGGACCGATCACTTGGTCATTGATACATTGCGCATGCGTTTTTTATTAGCAACGTGATAAGGCGATATTAGGAACTGTATAAATGTACTACTAAATGTTATTCTTAAATTTTTTTTTTATCTATATAATGGATTTTTACTTAATCTATGACAGATGAATTAAAATTTTAAAATATGTGATGATGATACATGTACAGTGGAACTTCCATAACTCGAACTTCTATAAGTCGAAAATCTTCATAACTCGAACTTTTGAATTGGCAATAGAAATCAATTTCCATACAAATTTAATTCCATAAATTGAACTTTGTGACCAGGGCATAATACAAAATTTAAAATTTTACTATCAAGGAACAATTTTAAAAGAGTCGTATGGAGGCGAACAAAAAATATGATATTACACTTATATATTTCATAAATCGTGTAACAAAGGCATGAGATACAGACGTCAAGAGCCAAACAATAACAAAGTGCAACAAACAAAATTATAGAATACGTGTTTTAATGTATTAGAATAAAACTTTTTGCGAAGTAAATAACTGATACTGTGGGTAAATCTATATTTAACAGCTTTTTGAAAAATTTATGTTTTAATGGGAATTCCTATAACCTGAAGTCTCTCTAACTCGAAGTTTTTTTTTGTGGATTATGGTGATTCGAGTTAGAGAAGTTCCACTGTATATCCTAATATAAAAATCGGTGCTTCAAACCATTCAGACAACACACCGAAGATCGAATTTAGGAATTGAGGCCCCTTTTGGTCTATATTAAAGCTATTTAAAAAAGCTTATTAGATGTGTATATCAAGTATGAATGCTTTACTTAGCGGAATGTTATTTTTATAAGATTCTTTGGATCTACACATATAGAAAGTACGACAGAGTATTGAATTCGTAATTTTTAGTTTTCAAATAACCCCATAACCGTCCGTGTCATTTGCTTTTGACAGACCTGGGGTTTTATTGTGTGCCACCATTTTGAAACAGTAACTGTCCAACCCATCTTAGCGCATTTACGGACATGATTAATGACCCAATATCCACTAATATCGACCTTTTGACTATGATATAACGTTTCACTAATCTCGCATTATTTGTTTTGTTTATTAACAATGCAACCTATAATCTGCACTCCTTTCTTGAACTTAGCCCTTCTTTATATGGACATTGCATTGAATTTAAATTAAACTCTTGACAATATCATTTATAAATATTGATATGATATTCAGGTATTCAATTGTTCATCCGCTTATTCAGCTAAAACTACAATTAGTTGAGATATTCGTGATCTAGCTAGTCTTAGTGGGAATAAGGTATATTTCATTTCATCACCAATACACAACGATCACATCAATATTATTAAACATAAAAGCTCAAATCAATTGCCATCATATCAATTCAATTGATATAAATGTTTATAAATAAAGTTTGTTGATTGAATACAGTTAGAAAAATTTAATAGATTCTGGATATTTGATATCGAATACAACGAATGACATTTGGAAACATACAAACACTGTTGGTTATTACGCTGGAGGCGGATGAGGACACCAGAGGCATGCCAAACCTTATACGGTCTATAAAACAATGCTTGCATTGCATCGGTATACTAAAAACTTATGTTTTTCACAGAGAGACAACTATTACCATTAATTTACTGTCAAACTCACTTCCAAAAAAGCGTTCTGATAGAACTGAGGTCACTGCTCTTATGTTAATATTTTGACGATAACATTACTTATTACTTGCAACCCAAACCTAGGCTCTTTCATATTATTACAGAACCAGTATTAAACATCTGGCCACTTCTATTCGAATTCTATTTTGATTGCCTTATCGGGGAAGAAGAAGCAAATTTTGCCAATTATCTGCCTTTCATTGAAAAATAATAGTTGTGCATATATTTCTGCCGGTTAATCTTGATATACATTACTTTACTGCCAATATATATTAAAAGATTGTGAAAAAATGTTACATCGCAGTAGTTTGTTGTCAGGTATGGGAATCATATTTCTAATTTCTCTTAAATTGTTGCACAAGAGTATAACATATTTTATAAGTTATACTCTTGCCTAGTTACAATAAAAACACTATGTGATCTAGACTGAATATCATTATGTCCTAATATATACGCAGGTGCTTTAAGATCGCTTGGTACTTCTGTATCGATACGGTTGAACTCCACGGCAGTAAAGCCAAAAACGGCAATACTTATGCTAAATATGGGTGGTCCTCAACATACGGATCAAGTACATGAGTACCTTCTAAGAATTATGACGGATCGGGATATGATTCAATTGCCAGTGCAAAGTCGATTAGGCCCTTGGATCGCTCAAAGACGAACGGCGGAGGTACAAAAAAAGTATAAAGAAATCGGTGGTGGGTCACCGATTCTCAAATGGACAGATCTACAGGGTGAATTAATGTGTAAAGAATTGGATCAGAAATGCCCTGAAAGTGCTCCACATAAACATTATGTCGGTTTTCGATATGTTAATCCACTCACTGAGGACACTCTGAAGCAAATAGAAAAGTATGGATATGTAAAATATAAAAAAACAATTTCTAATTACAATTTTTCCGCAGCGATGGTCCCGAGAGAGTTGTGTTATTTTCCCAATATCCACAATATAGCTGCGCAACTTCCGGTTCAAGCTTTAATTCGATTTTCTCGCATTATCGCCAACAGTTCGTATACTACAATTTCATGTAGAGTGCTATACCTAATACATTTCTATTTCAGTTCCCTACCAAAGAACATAAAATTTAGTATAATCGATCGCTGGTCGACTCATCCACTGCTGATTAAAACTTTCGCTGAACGTATACGGGAAGAGTTGAATAAATTTAGTGAGGCAAAACGTAAAGACGTCGTTATACTATTCACCGCACATTCCCTGCCATTGAAAGCGGTTAACCGAGGTGACGCCTATCCCTCAGAGGTTGGCGCGAGTGTGCACTTAGTAATGAAAGAATTAGGAAATACAAACCCCTATACTTTGGCTTGGCAATCGAAAGTTGGACCTTTGCCATGGCTTGCTCCAGCTACCGATGACACTATAAAGGTAAGAATACATACCAATTATTTGATCAATTTACAGCAACACTCCTTTTTATTTTTGTACTATTTAGGCATATGTAAAGCAGGGACGTAAAAATTTCGTTCTGGTGCCTATTGCATTTGTAAACGAGCACATTGAAACATTGCATGAACTAGATATCGAGTATTGCGATGAATTGGCTAATGAGGTAACAAGTTGAAAAGAGTATGCATGTTCAATGATATCGAAATACATTATTTAATAGGTAGGTGTAGAGGAAATAAGACGAGCTGCCGCACCCAATGATCACCCGCTTTTCATTGAGGCATTAAGTTCAATTGTGGCGGAGCATTTAAAAGATGGCCAAGCCGTAAACCCAAAGTTTTTGATGCGTTGTCCAATGTGTGTTAATCCACGTTGTAGGGACAGCAAAGACTGGTATAGTAAAGTCTGTGCTCAATAATAAAATAAATCTGATTGGAATCAAAGTGCCTATCCGTTCCGTAAGAAGTGTCACAAATATTGGTGCAAAGGATTATATGTAAACTGTCGTTATTTTAAATCCTTTTAATTATTGTTGGTTTATGAAATTTAATTAAATGAAGTTATCGTACAGATTAGAATTATTTTTTTTTTTGTGTTTGGAATGGATAGTTTTTTAAATACTGTTGGAATATCATAAGTTCAGACCAATGAGCAGTAGTTCCTGGTTGAGAGGAAATTATTTGCGACATCTAGCGGCTACAACTTCATTCTGCATATTATTGTGAATTGAATAGATGGTGAAGAAGATATAGGTTTTGCGGCAGCTGAGTTTTGTTTATGAATTGTGTGGAGCTATACAATAAATTTCACTTGCTCAAATTGGAATTTCCAAAACGTGTATTAAAAAAAATCGTGAGAAAGGCCTTTCTCAATTCTAAACAGATATTAAATGCGACATGCCAATCAGATTGTAATCTTCTACACATACATGTAAACGGACGTCTATTAAGTTAATTAAGTTTTGAAATCTAATAAAAAATCATTAAGTGTTTTAATTGAAAGTACATTCAGTCAAGATGATGAAATAAAGTCGTACCAGAAATATAGTGGTGTCATGATTTTATTGTAATATACAAAATAAAAATTAGCGTTACAAGATTTTAACTATATTTCTGCTGTGTAACCAAAAATTGTGCATACGCGGATAATTGTACTTACGTATACATACTTGGCTTATGATCAAAGGTTACATCATTGGTGCTATTCTATATTATTGAGGAACATCTGCAGTACGACGACCGCTTGCTTCAATATAGATCAACGAACTGAGTTTAAATAATTAACGCTATTCGTTTCTTATATTGAAAGTAAAGAATAATCATATAATCAGACCAAGTAATATCTAATCTTTCAGAGCAAACATAAACATTCTGTCACAAAAGAGAGCCACTTACAGCTTCAGGCAATTTTCAGTTAAGAGAATATTTATTCGTATGTATGCACATATTGAGATAAGATTGTTTATAATCGGGCATCTATTGCAGTTACGCCTACAATTGCTCTAATATGTGCGATAATGACGTTACCGGCAAATCCCCATATAAACAACAGTGGAGTGATGTGTGCAATGATTGTCAACAACCGGAACAACAAAATCAGCCATTATCCGCGGTAACACAAATACAAAAGCAATATGAAAATGATAAAAATTTGGATGAAATTGAAAGCTCGCTGGTGAGTTTTGGAGAAGAGGCAGCAATTTCAGTATGCCTAACATCACAATCAGAGCGGTTGACGGTTTCCCGTTTAACGGGTGGTTACGATTTAGACAGCAACTATTTACTTAACAAGTAAGAGCTATCCTAGTGTTTTATAAATTTATTACCGTAAACTCTCTCTGTATTTTATAATAATGTAGGTGACAATACTCATTTCATAGCAACAAAAAGTGATGTAGGTGTCTTTGACACAATTTATTATTTCAACATCACAAACCTGTTTTGTTTTTTAATCAAAACTATGTTACTTATTTTATTGCTTTAATACTTTTGGTGTGTAACTTAGCACTATTTAAGTATGCATTTGTGTGTTACATCCTAGTGATTTATAGAAGCATTTGCGAATAAAAAGTAAGGATAAATTAAAAGAGTTAGTATCGTATTTCGGTTTATTTGTGTTATATACATTGATCGATTTGTATAGATATACAGTTTTTATATTACATATTTATACATTTTTTGCTAAAGTAAACATGTATACAATTACAATTCAAAAGAGTTGATGTGGAAATATGAACTTGCTGAGTGTCGCCGTCTGTCAGAATATGCATACGTAATCTATACATAAATATATATGTGTAGATATGTATATACTCACGTAAACGCAAATATTACAAACTCCCTTTTCACAATCGTTACTAAAAAAGCGGTTCGACTTATTAAAAATGTTCACTCAAATTGACAATTTCTGTGGTTAAATGCATACTCATCATTATAAGACATTTTCATTTTTTTAAATCAAATTAAATTGTCTTTGCTTTTTAATTTATTCAACTTTATATTATTGTAATAATAATATGAATACTAAAAAAGATGGCACATTTCTTAAACGTACTTGAGGTATGAAATTATTAACGGTGCGTAATATAAAATTCCCTCTCCCTAATCATATCTTTTTATGACACCTATTAAGGTTTGCTAGACTTAATGGTTTATGGTTTTTTGATAGAGTGAAAATTGGATGTTTGCATACATACATTAATAAGTCTTACTTTTTTTTAACTTTTGTACGCAACAGTTTAAACCTATATGCAGTTACGCTATTAAAATTATTATTCATATTTCACCCCGGCACCGCAAAGGGAACTGCTGCGAATATTTCATATATATAAATATGTATGTAGAAGCGAAATATTAAAAAAAGGTATTTAAAACCTAACTGAAATATAAAATAATTATATATGTATGTTAGTAGTATATATTAACTTTGTTTATGATAAGGGAGTTGTAAATACGTCAGATGGTAAATAATTTGAACAAATCTAATCAGATTTTTTTCCACTAATTAGAAGTGAATGCATACTATTCATTATTTAATCAAATAAATACGTACTTTTCTCAATTAGAGTGTAAAATCTGACATTAACATCAAAAAGATTACTTAATTTGAACTGGATTACAGGTGAAATACCAAATTCGCTTTTTAATGGAGATTATTGTTTCAGACCAATTCCTAATAATATTGGCGAGATACAGACTATTTTCTTAGCAAGCGCATATGATTTTGCTTGTGTTACAAAGATTGATTGTTCATACTGAACAATTAGATGGTGATATATGTAAATGAAATATGTAGAGTAAAACAATACTAGAAGCAAGAGCTAATGCATTTACGAGTGCAAAAAGTATAAAAATGCATACATTACAACACTTTACAAATAGTTTATTTACTTAGCGCTAACACAAAACATGGTAATATTTATATTTATATATGTATATTTAGTTTTTTTAATGTTCTTGAGATAATTATTATCGTTTTTTTCACAGAAATAATCAGATACCTCACAAAAAAAAAGTCTTTGGAACGATGACTAACATTGCAAAGAACCGCAACTTTATAGTAGATTTATTAGCCATATTTTTTGGTATTGGAACATGGATAGGTGTAAACGGTAAATATTATAACATTTCAACCTATTAGTTAGTAACATTAATGTTTATTATGTTATTAATGTTTTGATTTTGTTAAGGTACCTTCATACAAGTCCCCTTGCTGGTAAAGGAAGCGCCGGAAAGATGGAGTTTAGCATCGTATCTAAGTGTCGCTGTGCAAATTGGCAATATAGGTCCAATTACATACACTTTAATACAACATTTCTCAAAGAAAAGGAAAAGCGATTCGTTATTTATTTATATTCTATTGGTGTTAGGCACATTGTCGGCTTTATTCACCAGCTTCTTTTACCACAAAACTGTACGGGTATTTGGAGAGGAGCGAAGCATAGCTTTGTATATACTTACTTTCGTCTCCGCGCTTACTGCATGTACGAGTTCGGTGCTATTCATGCCCTATATGGGTCGCTTTAAGGAAATGTACTTAGTAACGTAAGTAGAAATTTATTTATTTATATAGAGAATTTATTTATTATTATAGAGTAAATTATGACTCAAATTAAATAAATATAAAGTTTATAGTTGTATATAAAGCATAACGTATGCATAACTGAATAATGTAGACACTAGAATATAAAATGATAAAAGGATTAAAATACCAGCAATTATACTTTTATATTTTCATTTTATTTTCATTTTTATTATTAGGTACTTTGTTGGAGAGGGATTGAGTGGCTTGCTACCTAGTGTTGTATCGCTCATACAAGGAATAGGTGGTGACACTGTGTGCATCTTGGTTAACACTACCACATCCGGTGAACAAATATACGAGAAAAAAACTCCACCTCCACGCTTTAGTCCCATGGAGTATTTCCTTTTCATATTCGCCACATTTTTATGCAGTGTAATTGCGTTTACGTTGTTGGATCGTCTAAAATTAGCCAAACGTGAATATGCAGCAGGTCAAATTGATTTTGGTAACAGTTACAAATATGAAGAAAACAACGGAACAAATACTACAGATGATGTGGCTAACGAAGCTTCAGAGAAGCAGGAAAAATCCACACAAGTTTCGTCAACAGAATACATTGTGCTATTGTTGCTCATTGGTTGTTTATCATTCTTTGCCAACGGCATGTTCAATTCCATACAATCCTACTCGAGTTTACCGTATGGCAATTCAGCGTACCACCTTTCGGTAACATTAAGTGTGATTGCTAATCCTGTTGCGTGTTTTTTGGCAATATTTATACCTCATACATCGTTGCGTCCTATATATGTGCTGTGCTGCTTATGTGCCACTTTAACAGTCTACGTCTTCGTTACAGCTTGTATGAGTCCATTACCACCATTGCATGGCACAACAATTGGATCCACCATAGTGGTATGTTACATATATGTATACTTTCATTAATTGTACTTCTAATATTGATTTTTTTTTTCGTCTGTAGATTATTACATGGACTCTGCTGGTGGGTCTAGTAAGCTATACCAAGCTTTCTATTTCGTCGGTAATGCGTGCACAGGGCGGTCGGTCACTGGTATGGACTGGTGGTCTAACTCAAATTGGTGCTTTATTAGGATCGGTGCTAATATTCATTTTAATAAATTATACTGATAGTTTTCAAGAATCAAAGGCTAGTGAATGCTAATAAAAAAGACAAAAAGAAAGTGTATACTTATATGCACCATATATGTAAATAATATGTTTTATGTAATATGTAAAAAATTGTACTTACATGCACCTTTTATACTAAGTGCTTTAATTTTATGCATCGGCAAACAAGTACAGATTTATATATGTAATTTAATTGTTTGTTGATATAAATTTTTGATCAACAAACAATAAAATCATTAAAAAGTTTAGTTAAAAAAATAGAAAAAAGTGCATTTAGACAATAAAGATGATATAAACGTACATTTGCATTTTTTAAATAATGCTACTAAAAGAACACACGTAGACAGACTATATAAAAATACCAAACTATTTTTAAAGTTAATATATTTTAAAATCATCCAGATTCATTGAAATAATTATACTAATTTTTAGAAGAATGAAATTCATTTAAAGCTACCTCATCAGTTTCAAATCGCTATAGAGATTCAATATATTTTTTTATTCCGTAAAATAAACTAAAACTGCATTTCAAACTTTGCAGTTGGTCAATTTTCCAACTTTATTTCAAAAATTAAGATAATTTACATTTTTTATATTACTTTTCATTTTTGAAAACCCATGATTTATAACATTAATTTACAATGTTGAACATTGCCTTGACATAATCAAAGTAGAATTATACTAAAACTCCTCACTGTTGATTGGCAGATGAAACCTTGTTTTTCTTTCGCTTTAGTGCAAACAAATCGTACTCACTGTCATCATTGTCACCCTCATAGCCCATTTCCAGTGAGTTCACACAGCTACTTTCATTGCCACACATGTTGGGTATGCAAACATTTTCTGCGGATTCATAAACATCCATGCTAGTGACACTGCTGCAGCAGGAAGCGTAGCATGACGGTGTTATATTTTTTCCACTATCACAGCTATTTATCTTTCCAGACTTTTCATTGCTAAACATGTTTATTCGATGTTTTAAGCTAGAGTTGCTATTGGTAGAAATTTGACTTTTAACGGTAGCTAAAGTAGCTGGACTCGAACCAGAATTGGTTGATTTTAAAGTACAATCCGTAATTTTATTGTTGTCATTAATAACAATATTGTTTATGGTATCTGAGCTGAATTGAGGAAGAGTCGGCGATTGTTCGCAATCATTATGAAATTCAACAACTTTTGTCGTTGTTGAAGATATCGGTGGATTTAAATTCCCCTTGCTGGCGTTCACTGATTGAATAATAACATTCTCCAAATGTGTACCAAGGAAAGTATCGATTTTCTCGAGAGATTCTTTAGCGCGCTTAAAAAGCACAAGACTTTCCTTCAATACATGGCTCTCATTTAGTTTTTCAAAATTCTGCAATATTTTACGGATGTCTACCTTGCTTTCAATAGACACTGGTATCTTTGCTGAATTCGATTCTCTTGCGGATTCAAATTCTTTAATGAGTTTTTTGATTTTGGTAACATTATCGTTACAGTCAACACCGCTGTTTTGAGGCAACAACAGACCGGACGATACTTCGTCTATCTCTTTAATTATATCCACCGAGTTTTGAATAACTTCGTCATGTTGAACACGCAGCTCCTTTAGTCGCTCTTTTAGATCATTTAAGTAAACTTCAACACGTTGGGTTTTGAGAGTTTCCTCGGGTACTGAAATTTTATAAATACGGTTTATTCTTCAAATAAAATTTAAATGTATTTCAAAGTTACACATAAAATTAAAATCTTACGAAAAGGCATTTTAACGTTATCCATGGTTTAAAGTAGACAATATAAAATTTAGAGTAGTTTAACCAAATGATTTATAAAATTTTTAAGTTTTCTTGTTTCAATACAATTTTTTGTGTTTTCTTTAATTTGAAATTTTTTTGATATGCACCTTAGATCAAAAAGGTAAATACATTTTCATGTAAAGGAGGGATTAATATTAATTTTTGGATATATTTCCAAGGACTTTGTTGCAGCTCCAAGGTACATACACACATATGTATGTGTAGCTTTCAAAAAATATATTTTAAAATGCATTTTATTATTTTAAATAATAGTTAATAAATTATTCATATAATTAAATAATCCACATACATTTATTATTCAAACTGTTTAATTTGCTTAAACCCAAATTCTTTAAAACAGCTATTATATTGCTATACATATTAAAAAAAACTTATTTAAATATTAAAAATGTTCCATTTAAATAAAAGCCCCTCTTTTTATGCATAACAAGTAGAATGTTCATATATATAGAAATTTATAATAAAAACAAATAAATTATAAATATATATTTTCAATTCTATGCATGTACATGTACATATGTTTGTATGCAAACAAGTATGTATACATATATCATAAATGTTAGGTATTGTTAAGCTTTAGCAAATATTTGAATTAAAAAATATACTACTGCTTCACTAATTAATGGTAAATGTGCTAAATAGCTTAATTAAATATGTATATGAAATTATTGTTAAAAGACAGATATGTAATATTAGCATATACAAAATATTCCACAATCCAAAAATACCTCGAAAAATCCTCACTCACTATGAAAATATGGCAGTTGCCAAACGTAAACAAAAATCAGCTGTTGAATAGCACAGCTGCATCTCTCTTTCTGACTGTAGAGTCAGCTGTTGAAATTTGACTTCTCTCTCGTTTTGGCACTGCACTTTAATGTATTACAGTGATTAAAAACTGAACAAATTTGCTGATCTATCATATATTGGGTAATCGTGAAACTGGAATGTTTAATATAATTTTCAATATATTGTGCGCAAATAAATTATTAATATTTTTGCAAAGGGATTAATTGTCGAAATATATATAAATTATGTGAAAGTCGAAATAAAGTTTTTTTCTATTTCATAGTAGACTTATGTAGTCGTTTTCATAAATTTAATGAGTTCTTTATTGTTAAAACCCATCCACAATGTTTCAAGGTCAACTATATAGCCCCATTTAGATATAGATTATAGTAAGCATAAAATTTGAGCGGTAAGTTTGCATCAAGACCCACTGTGGTATCAACAAATCCCAACAATCAAGTTGACTCCACAGCTGAAGCGATTGCTAGCTAGCTGGTTTCGTCGTCGGTGTTTATTATGTGCGTTGTTTGTTCCATTCTGTATTCTTTCTTAAACGGCTTTTATTTTTACAATTATTCGTAGTTGGAGGAAAATGGAAGTTTGACCTGTCAAATTGTGGATAACAGATAATTTTTTCATTTTAGAAGTCAATCAGCAAAAACTTGAGTTGTAAGATATTAAAGTCTGTGTCTATATATTAAAAATAAATTATCACGTAGTCTATCAGCAACTACTATAGTATCAAACGTCAGCAGCAAAATTTTCAGAAATGAGCAGTTATTAATTATATGCTACACGAATTGGAATCGTAATTTTCCTACCCGTGAAAAGTGAAGTAAAGTGAAAAGTAAAATATATTAAAAATGAATGTGCAGTAAAAAGTAAGACATTTGTTGTGAAGTAAAATGACGGCTAAATTTTTGGCTGTAAAGGGTTGACCGAATACTCCACATAGTAAGTGTACAAGATAGTCATAATATCGAATTGTTAATATAAATTTAGATAAATCGAGTGCTGAGTTAAGTAGATATGTATTAAGTTATGTATGGACATTTGTACATTTGTACATATGTATATATATGTAATCAATTGTGATCTGTATATATAAGTGTACGTGTGTATATATATGTACGAATAGGTGCTGCAATATTTCGTACCTAACATGCCTATATACATACATATGTATTTGAATTGATGTGTGTACTTTAAATACGACCGCATACAGGTCCATATATATGTACATATATAAAAATGGTAGTACCTATGTTCATAGTTTCATAGCTGTTGCACGGAGGCAGACGTTAAGGATCTAACAAGAAACAAGGACCAGGCGCAGTGTGTTTTATGAACTAAGGTATAACCTTCAGTTTGATACAATTACAAAATTCAATTTCGTTGTAGGTATCGTATAAATTCAATTCTTTGAATATACTTACATATGTACTGAAGTACAAATGTATATCAGTGGAGCAGCAGTAGGAGTAATGGATATGACACGGCTACAAAGACCTACAATGTTGTAATAGTATAATGAGCAATCATACATATGTGTATCAAAATATAATTAGTTGCAAATATATTTATTTTTAATCACATTGTGAGATGATAAGAACATACATACATATGTGCACATGTATTTTACAAATAGTGCATTCATTTTAGATGTTTCCTTTTTTGCAAATTATGGATAGTATAACTCTTTCATATAAAATTTAAGTCATTTATTATGAAATATAAGCATTTTAAGTAAAATTAAATTAAAATTAGTTTCCCGTCTAATTTTGATATAGTATTTAATATTTGATTGAAATTTTTAATTTGTATGAATACAAATATACACTTACATATATAAAATTTTTCATGAACAATACTAGGTCGATATTTCCGATGCTTGGTGCCAAACCCTTAATTTTTTACTTGATATCCATAACTTATAACGGACTTAACGTGAATTTAACAATGATTACACCTAATGCCATTTAGATACCTGTTAACCCAAAAGTAAAAGTATATGGAATTTTTGAACTAGTTCAGAAGTGACTGGTTATAATTTTTAAACAAAAGGTGTCAGGGCACCAAGGCAATATGTATCTAATTCTTCGTATAAATATTTGCTTTAAACTCAACTTCTTTATGATAATATAAAAGAAACGTTTTTTACTTTTTCAGATTTAAACACCAAACCTTAAGCTTATATGGTTTAATAAAAACTTCGTTATAAAAGAACTATTTTTGAAAGATTTTCATACATTTTTTATGCGTTATATATATGTAGAAGTATGCGTGTAACATCATACTGCCACAATTGTAAGTTCCCAGATAGTGACTACGTTTTTATTCAATGGAAATTATCATTGTATGTGGCAACATGCTGAAAGTGAAATAGATCCACCATATAATTGTTTACATGAAAATAATAATGCAAAACCATTGATTTATAAATTGGTACAATTTAAATGTTATAATAAGTCCTGAAAAAATTACTCCAAACATGATGCAATCAACACAATCAACGCATGGTGTTAGCTCTAATCTCTATCACCAATTGGTGCAACGTGAATTGAATCTGTGGCCACAACGCAATCCTCGAACATTTACTGGGCATTTATATACGGAACGCTATCGAGTTGCAAATAATTTATTCAAGACTGATTTGCGAGCTCATTACGGCTGTGTGAATGCTATAGAATTTTCAAATGGTGGAAGATATCTTGCATCGGGTAAGATATGCATATAAAGTCAAGTGACAATATGATAATAATTTAATAATAATACTAACATTCGAAATACTTATTTTTTAATCTAATCATAACGTTTTATTCAATTAGGCGGTGATGACAAACGTGTACTTATATGGGATGTTGAAAAAGCAATTGCCCATCATGGACGTCCGCGCGTATTGCAAACGGAACATACCAGTAATATCTTCTGTTTAGGCTTCGATCGTTGTAATCGTATTGTGTTATCTGGTGGAAATGATGATTTGGTAATAGCACACGATTTTGAGACGTAAGTCGAAGCCTTACCAATAGTTATTGTTAAAATATGCCTTAATGTTTTGTAATATTTTTCAGCGGAAAACTTGTCAATGTCTTCAAACACAACAATCCTGTATATGGCTTATCCATTGATCCCAAATGTGATAGTATTTTTGCGACAGCATGTGAAGATGGACAAATTTTGGTGTTCGATCAACGTGTGGACACGGCCGATCCGTTAGTGGTAGCTCAACAGCATACGTCATTTCATGCAGTTGAATTTCATCCAGCTGGTGGGAATTTTTTAGTAACTGCTAATTCAAAAAGAGGAGCTGCTTTTTGGGATATACGTAAACCGCATCAGTATGACCAACCTTACTCCTTATTTATATTTGTGTGATTTATTATTTGGTACTCTTTTCATTATTTTAATAGTCCTGTTATACAATATGGCGGTCATGTGGATGATCCACCAAGTTGTATGAGTGTACGATTCAATACGAGTGGAAGTCTTATATTAGCGCTGCGTCGTCGTCTACCACCGATTCTTTATAACACACAATCGCCGGAACCGGTTTGCACATTTTACCATGGAAATTATTATAATTCATGCACCATGAAAAGTTGTACATTTGCGGGAGAAAACGATGAATTTGTCCTATCTGGTTCTGACGATTTCAACCTTTATGTATGGCGTGTGTCCGATGTGAACTGTAAGTAAAATAGTTATGCCCTTTTACCCTATATGATGAATTAAGTTTTAATTTTGAAATTATTCCAATAGTGGAGAGGACTGATCAATGGGTAGAGAATACACAAATGGTCTTATACGGTCATCGTTCCATTGTAAATCAAGTTCGTTACAATCCCCAAAAATGTCTCCTAGCCTCTTCTGGAGTTGAAAAGATTGTGAAGGTTAGTTGTAAAAAAGAACTGTTTTACGGCAGTATATGAATACATTATTAATGTTTTTTTAGCTTTGGAGTCCGTTTAATCAGAAAAATTGGACGGGTTCGTTGTTGGAAAAGGCAAAATGTCCCGAAAATCCTAGAGAATTGTATTTACCCTATAATATATCTTCAATGTCTACGTCACCACATAGTTGGTCACATATGTCACATGACTATAGTAGTCGCAATACCAACGAAGATCCTCGTATGATGGCGTTCTTTGATTCATTAATCCAACAGGAAATCGAAAGTTGGGATGCGGATAGCTCAACAGATTCCTCACATAACTCAGACGCCACTCATTCATGTTCTAGCTCGAATGATAGTTCGGACAGTAGTCTGGATGATGAAAGCGATGATGACGACGATGATGATGATGATGATGATGATGATGGTGGAGCCACTGCTGCTGAGGTTATTAGTGTCCCTGTTAGCGTACCTACAGGAAATGGTGTAATACGTGAACGTCCCACAAGACATGTCAAACGTCGTCTCACTAAACGAAAAGGTATAAATATTTATACTTAATGGATTTTACCATGAAAAAACTTCATTTTTTATTTTTTGCTCTTTCAATTTAAAGATCTTAAACGCCGTAAATCCATGTTAAGAAAAAAAGCTAAACCTCAGCGTCATGCTTTTGCCAACCGCATTGCTTACTTAATTGCCACCAAACGCAGTCGCCTACGTCGTTTAGCAATAAAAGGGGCCTCTCTGGGAAATAGGCGACCCTTTAAAATTATAAAAGTTTGTGATAACAGTTCAAGAAAATGTGAGGCAAGCGGTAGCAAATCGATACGCTCTCGTTCACAAGTTAAGCGTCATCAAGCATCTCACCGACGGAGTCACAATTTATCACGTAGAAATAATTTTACTATCGATCAAGATGCGTTAAGTGGCACTATTGCATCTACCTCAACTGCAGTGGCATCTGGTCAGGTAATCGCCAGTACAACACCAGAAGCAGCAACGATAGCAGGGGGAACAAACAGTCACCGTTACCAACGTAGAAAATACAAAAAGCGTAGTGTCTGTGGTAAGTTTGTATGCCATTCTAATGAATAATTACATACAATATAAAAAGTTGTGTGCATGTGCCTTTGTCATGAATATAGATCGAAATATGTATACTTATTTTTATTATTTTAAAAAATCTTTTACAGACACATCCTCTGATGATGGAAGAGACATATCGGCTTCCGTTTTGACTATTCCTAATAATGCTCCCAGCACAAGCACGGGAATAACTACAACACTGAAAGGTGAGTACTTAATAAAATCTATAACAGTTTTTAACAATAGAAAATTTATTCCCATAAAATAAGTATAATTGTGTATTAAAACTACAAGCTGCAAGCTTAGTATTAAGAACATCATAAAAACTACATAATAATAATCCATGTATGAAACTATGACTGTGCGCTTATCCTTCAACCTTCACTGCTCGTTAATTGTACACGGCACGTGGCTCAAAACAAACACTGAGCCAGAGTCGTTAGACAGTACTTATCGGTCAAAATGTTTAAAGCTAAATTAATTATGCGATTTTCCCCAACAAATTTCGAATTTTTTTGCAATGCGCGATAAATTCCAATAACAATACAATGGTCGCTAACACACTACCACATATGACTGTGTAAAATGATAACTGCAAATCATTAAGCGTTAATACTTTCCATTTGTCTCCAGTTTCGTCCAGAAATCCGACGAAATTTCGAGTTTTAATCTTTGCATTGTACATCATATCTGCAATCCAATGATCAATAAGACCTGCTTGTACAAATTTAAGTAATAATATATTAAAGCTCTTCTCCAATGGCGAGTTGCTAGGCAACACAAATGCTATGTGATAGCTTTTGGGACATTCGGGTATTTTATGTATTTTCTTGGTAATGAAATAATGTATGTCGTCGAGTTCGAGTGAAGAGGCACGTGTTACAGACGCAAATTTACCACCTCTGGACATCGTGTGAATAAGACGCTCTTCCAATTCGGCAATCAAAAGTAGTTTCTTTTCCAGATTCTGATATATTTGAGAGCTATGACCATAAAAGAGATCGTCTCTCATAGCTCCATGCTTTATATATATCATTATGTTGGCCTCATCCAACTCTTTCATCGTATTAATGTCCTTGTAGTGCAATGGTCGTATGTATACAGTTGCCAAACTTGATTCAAAAAGTGCACCAAAGATCACACTAACCAGACATAGTGAAGCTATAAAGATTCGTTCTGATATAAAGGGTGGATAACTTACAATATTGACACGCACCCACATCACCCAAGTGTCTATAAAGATGCGCAGATATTGCAGCTTATGGTTTTGAGTTAGTAGGCGAGTTTCCTGTGCCTGCAACTTCTGCAATTTCAAACGGGTAGATCCCTTTGCCATAGCACCCAAATTAACACGTCTTAGCAACATCCACATAAATGGCGTGAGCATACCAACGAATAGAAAGGAAATCCAAATGTCAACTTTCACGGCAAACAATGGAACTATTGACTGCGGTATACGACTGGCTTTTTTCACATAACAACAAAGTTCATCCATATAAACCGGAGAAGAAAAAGCAATATCGCGCGTTAAATAGTCTTTTATGAAGAATCCACTTAATATAATATCGGTCTCGAAGCGTATCATTCGTCCAATTGCTCCATCGTAACTGCCATTCTTCGTGCGTGTGCTGCAAATGAATTGCAGACAATTTTATTAGCTAATTATACATTATTGTTGCCATTTTCAATATTGCTATAGTTAGCTGAGCGCTAATAATTCCATTTAGTATAATACAATATACATTATCCTTGAAATATTATACAAAATATTTGTCAATTAGGATATGACTTACCCGAAAAAGGCATCGTCCGGCCATTGAAGATCCATCGTGAAATTCATTTTACTTGCCAACAAATCAGCCACTTTGCCATCAGCTCCCGTTGTGCCAATAATTTGTTTTGATGTTTCGTTCATAAAAATTTGTAGATCGGAATAAACGGAGTGGAAAATGTATGTACGAAGGGGATATTCATGAAAATTGCGAAAAATACTCTTGTAACTTTCATCACCCAGACGAGTCATCACACCACGTTGTGCGCCTTTATTCGGAAACGGATTTAGAAAGAAACATTCAATACCGCTATTGTTCGCACTATTCGGTATGAGATAAAAAATTTGCAATGCCCCCCGTTCAATCCATTGTCGTCGAGCCAAATTCAGTAATTGCTATTCGTCCGGTTGATCCAGCAAAATATTAATTAGCGCACCCTTTCGTGAAACATATTTATTCAAATTCATTTCTAAGTCTTCGCTGCTCATTACCAAGGCCCAATGCCGTTGACTGGAATAAACTTGATCTTGCATATCACCCACACTCAGTTGTAGTGGACAATAGGTTTGTTGTAAAAACTGCTGCACAATACTATTCTCAAAGTACCGTTCATTAAACAAATGCAAGTTTAGATAATCAATTCCGCGCAAAAGTTCACTAAACACTTCAGTATTGAACTGGCCCTGATGGGAGTTCATTTTAATTGGATTGGATATCAGCTCTAAAAAGGGCTGCGTTGCGATCGGCTGGGCTGCCAGAAATCCAGCCCTTTGGAATGCAAAATAAGCAATGACTAAAACACGTTTTAAAAGCACCTGCATTGCGCGCACTTGTGAAGAAAGAAATGAGCAGGCTGAATGCAAGTATGCTGTATTTATTGAATAGTATTTCCCAGGATATTAAGTGCACAACTACATACACATGTGCATACATACTAACTATCACCGTTTTGCCATTGCACCATACTTGCGCCTATCTAGCCACCCCACCATTCGCATTAAAAAAGTTTTGCAAACAAATAAATTGTAGGTTGTTGACAAATAATTGACAGAATCTTTGTTTGCCCTTATACAATTTGTGTCAGGTGTCAACTTCAATCAATGGACAGTAATATGCCGTTTTCCAAATTTAGCTGCCCGGCTGTTAGCGCTGCTTGATATCGGTTGCATATCCACATTCCACAAACACACATACATACCTCTGCGTTTATTATTCAAAGTTACTCACGTGTCGGTGAAACGCAATTATTTATTACAAGCCCATGTGGGTGTGTTCTTGCTGCCTACAAAACGATAGTATCTCTACTTATAAATCTAACTATACGATTGATTACATTCTTGTGATTGTGACAATTTTCGCCAATCCAAGAAAAAATTATTTATGTAAAAGGGCGTTAGAGAAATGGTTGTTACAAAGAACGTATTGGCAAGTGTTCTTATAGAAATTTTATAATAATGAGTTGAACAGATCTAGTTTTATATACATTCCGGTTCACTTGATTGGAGGCATTCATTTTTTGGAAGAAATTGTCGATTACAACTACAGTAGAACTCCAATTATCTGAACTCCGACTATCCGAATCGCCGATTATCCGAATCACAAAAAATTATCCAAAAACAGTCTAAGTGCGCTATTATTCTTCCCCCCGCGAAGCCAGTGTTTGCGCGTCAAGTCTTGACTTGACTTGTCTTAACTTGCCGTTGTGCCTACACTGACTTCCCCCCTCGAAAACAGCTTACATTGACGGAGATGTTTAAAAAGCAATGATTTTTATACTCTCGCAACAAATGTTGCTAAAGAGAGTATTATAGTTTTGTTCACATAACGGTTGTTTGTAACACCCAAAACTAAACGAGTTAGATATAGGGTTATATCTACCAAAGTGATCAGGGTGAAGAGTGGAGTTCAAATCCAAATGTCTGTCTGTCCGTCCGTCCGTCCGTCCGTCTGTGCAAGCTGTAACTTGAGTAAAAATTAAGATATCTTGATGAAACTTGGCACACTTATTTCTTGGCACCATAGGAAGGTTTCCAAAATGAGCAAAATCGGACCACTGCCACGCCCACAAAATGCCGAAAACAGCCATAACTAAGCCATAAATAAAGCTATGGAAATAAAATTTGGTATGAAGGATCGCACTCTGAAGGGGCATATTTGGATGTAATTTTTTGGGTAAGTGGGCGTGGCTCCACCCCCTACTAAGTTTTTTGTACATATCTCGCAAACCAATAGAGCTATATATACCAAACTTCCTGCAGTCATTCTTTTTAGCCACTTCCTAATGCAGTCCAAAAATGAAAGAAATCGGATCATAACCACGCCCACCTCCCATACAAAAGTTAGGTTGAATTACCAAAAGTGGGTTAACTTTTTAACGAAAAACGTCAGAAACACTAAATTTCACATAAGAAATGGCAGATGAAAGCTGCACTCAGATTTTTTTACAAAATGGAAAATGGGCGTGGCGTCGCCCACTTATGGGTCAAAAACCATATCTCAGGAACTACTCGACCGATTTCAATGAAACTTGGTTTGTAATAGTTTCTTTACATCCCAATGATATGTTGTGAAAATGGGCCAAATCGCTTCACAACCACGCCTACTTCCTATATACCAGAACTTTGAAGACGATCTAAATCGCTTACTTTACAATATATAAAGTAAGTACTAGTGAAGATATCGGTGCAGAACTTTGCATAAATACTATGTTAATAGTGTGGCAGCCCCATTCTAAAAATCGCCGAAATCGGACCATAGGTTTTTAAGGCCCCATATATCGAACACGATTACCTCGGTGCTTCTAACCTAATATTATGGTTTCCAACTTTCAATGGACTTTATACAATATATATGACAAATATGTGGGTCAAATTGTGTATTATATAATATTAAATAAATAAATTGCGAGAGTATAAAATGTTCGGTTACACCCGAACTTAGCTCTTCCTTACTTGTTATTTCTAAACTTGTACATAAGTACATTTTATTTATTTCAAATTTCATGTTTCTTTTATTCTCTCCAATGGCAATTTAAAAAAAAAATCCGATTATCCGAATATTTGATTATCCGAATGGGTCCCGGTCCCCATTAATTCGGATAATTGGAGTTCTACTGTAATATATTTGATTTACCAATTATTTTTTTATGTTTATTTTGCTTTTATTGTTAAAATATCAATATATTGTGACGCCATTTTGATTATAAATTTGTTCAGGAACGGGATTGTACAAACTTTCGAGATAACCCAATGGAAATTTTCAATAATATTGAGGTCTTAAAATACAATGGCTGTGTTAAGATTTTAATATTTTGGACGAATCGTACAGTGTGCATAGCCTAATTATTGGAATTAATTGGAATTGGTCCAAATATTTCACAAAACGGAAAATATGATTCCAACAGTGTTTTAAAGCTTTTTCCCGTTTTCGTTTTTCAAGTAATGGTTACATTGGGTGTCTACATTTGGCAACATGTTCGAATTTGTGACCTGCGGGCATTTAACGCACCGCACCGCCTGTACCGCATTTGTCGTGTCTACGCTGGACGTGGCGTTAGAGTTACGAAATACTGTTACATGAAAAGATGAAATATATTAGTTGTATTCAACAGTTTCTTCCAAATAAATTAGTGCCTCTAGTGAAGTTAACCGCTATCTTCATTGGTTCCTTATGTAAATATTATAAAGTGAAGGAATAAGATGGAGATCAAAATTTAGTTACATGGGAAGTTGTCGTGGTTGTGAACCATTTTCCACACGTGTCATTAGGGTGTCAAGAAAATATTATATACCGAATTTCATTCGAATCGGTCGAGCAGTTCCTGAGATATGGTTTTTGATCCATAAGTGCGCGATGCCACGCCCATTTTCCATTTTGTAAAAAAAACTGAGTGCAGCTTCCTTCTGCAATTTTTTCTGTAAAATTTAGTGTTTCTGACGTTTTCCCTTAGTAAGATAACCCAGTTTTAGAAATTTTCAACCTAACCGAGAGGTAGGGAGGTAGGCGTGGTTATTATCCGATTTCAACTATTTTCATGGTGTGTGGTGGGGTACGTAAGAGAACCGACTGCAGTAAGTTTGGTTTATATAGCTTCATTGGTTTGCGAGATATATCCAAATAACCGATTTGGAGGCGGGGCCACACCCACTTCCCCAAAAAAATTACATCCAAATATGCCCTTTCCTAGTGTGATCTTTTGTTCCAAACGGACAGACAGACATTCGGATTTTGACTCATCTCGACTCCTGATAATTTTGATACAGTAGAACTCCAATAATCCGAATTAATGTGGACCGGGACCCATTCGGATAATCAGATATTCGGATAATCGATTTTTTTTTTTTTAATTGCCATTGGAGAGAATAAAAGCTACGTTTTGATATTACATTTTGATATTTTTATTGAATTAAATGAAGGAAACATGAAATTTTCACATGTTTTAAATATAAATAAAATGTAATTATGTACAAGTTTAGAAATAAAAATCATTGTTTTTTAAACATCTCTGTCAATGTAAGCTGTTTTGCGGTCTTCAACCGTTTTCGGGCAGCCAGGTCACGCATTCGCTTGACGGTGAGAAGTTGCAAGTGGTCACACTCGGGCTGACGCTCCATCCACTTCAAAGCAGTCTCGAGGCCGGCAAATGCTTCACTAGCTGATGATCCAGCGTCTACTTCAACATCAGCAGAAAGTTCTTCTTCCACTTCCACTTCAACATCTTCCCTCACACTTACAACAATTTCATCGTCATTGAGAATTTGAAAACCAGGGTCAGACGTGTCACAAGCCATGACTTCGCGGGGGGAAGAATAATAGCGCACTTAGACTTTTTTTTTGACAATTTTTTGTGATTCGGATAATCGGCGATTCGGATAGTCGGAGTTCGGATAATTGGAGTTCTACTGTATATATAAATAAGCCTATATCTAACTCGTTTAGTTTTGTTACTTACAAACAACCGTTATGTGAAAAAAAATAACACACTCTCCTAGCAACTTTTGTTGCGAGAGTATACAAATTGTTATCAAATTATAAGCCCAATAAATTTTTCGAACTCTAGGCCATAGAAACTCTATGGTTATATACAAAGAAAGGAGTTCCGCGAAGTAAGTTTTTAAATTTTATAAATTTTTTGAAAGTATTCCAAAATGTTACCAGAATCTTGTTTATCTCCTGTGCAGGAATATTAATAAAAAAAAAAATAAACAAAAAACACGTTTCGACCCTCATATGGCCTCTGCGACATTATAATTATTAAATATTCAAAGTAATTTTTAATAGATATAGAACTGTTGTGATATAATCTAGATATTTTTTGCAACGTGTTTATAAGAATCCGAAAATTATGTGCAGACATAACTTTGAAAATGGACACCCTTTGGTTCTTTACCTTCCGAGGAAACCTTACATTTCACTAATAATTAATGCATGCAAAGGAAATGTTTATTGTAAGTGTTATAGCAGATATCTTTATTCATTTTCACAATTCTGTGTATATTAATATATATGAATATTTTCCCGATGCACCTATTGAGAAACATAACAGCAACGAATCATACATTATATTCCATCATGCTTTATTTTGGTCTTTCTACGTTTGGTACATCCTTTGAGGCAGAATTCAATGACTAATGACATTCCGGCCAGGAAGTTGCCTAATATCACCACATAGAATGCCAACTGTAAATCGGTAACTGTAAGCACTTTAAATTCGTCGATTTGCTGCACGAAATCCATGCCGCTCGTCATTACACCGATGTCCACGGCAGTTTTCATGTCGTTGATCCATTTTGTGATCAGCCCCACAGAAGCAAATTGTAGGAGCAAATTGTTGACAGCTTCCTCCCAGGGGGCATCTTTCGGAATGACATAGGAAATGGTATAATCTTTTGGACATTCGGGCACAATATAAATTTGTTTAGCCAATATGAACTGCAATGATTCTAATAAAAGTGAATTGGCGCGTGAGACCGCGGCTTTTCCACCACTTTTAGCAATATCCAATATGACATCGGCGTTTAAGTTCTGCACATGTACCAATTTCTTATTGAGATTTGCAAATAGTGGCGATGTTTCGCTGAAAAATAGATCATCCGCCATCGATGAGTATTTGTATATGATTTTTAGATTACTTTCATCGAGTTGTTGCAATGTGTTTATATCATTATAATATAACGGATGTATAAACACTGTGGCCAAACTGGACTCGAAGACAGCGCCAAATATAACGCTCACCAGGCATAATGACGCTATAAAGATACGTTCCGAGTTGAAAGGTGGATATTGCACCAGATTGACTCGCACCCAAAGCACCCATGTGTCTATGTAAATTCTGACGAATTGACCCCATTGACTTCGATTCAGCGGTGTGTTGGCGCATTTTTTTATGTCTAGGCATATATTTAGGTATCGTATTATGCACCAAATAGCACAGCAGGCGAAAGCAGCCAGTATGAAGCCTAACCAAACGTCTACACGCACCGAAAACAGCGGAAGAATGGATTGAGGAATGCGCTGCGCTTTTGGCACATAAATGCACAATTTGTCATCGTAAACGGCTACCGTAAAATCCATGTAATCTCCCACCAAATAATCCTTTATAAAGAAACCAGTGAGACATATATCGATCTTATCCTCAATAATTGAACCGATAGCACCGTTATATTTACCATCTGTGGAACGTTCACTGTAATAAGACAAAAGAGAGAAAAATATATTGCATGATAAGCTGGTCCGTCTACAGGCTATTCATTAATATATTATAAGACCTCGAATACTAGCTAGGAAGTCCCATAAGGACCATTCAAAACCATAGAATGTTTTTTAGCTCAATTTCTTTAACCCGTCGTAATAATAGTCTTCTGAAAATATCCGAAAGTCTTCCGGATGAAGCCACTCATTCATTAACAAAAATATCAGTCAAATCTAATCAGTTCGTAGCCTAATTCGGATAATTTGGACATAGAGCAGTTTTTTCTGCAATCTTTCCTTGAATTCTTCCGAAAATTAAATCGTATCATTTCGTTTATTTCTTGATCTCTGGCGGCCGAGCTCCTTCGGATTGCTCATAAACAGCTTGAGACATTATAGTGAAAGGTCTCACAGTTGCGCTTGTTGTCCGGATGAGCAAACACGGTACTGATTAGACCGACAGTTTCTCATGTCAAAAATTCTTTGCAGAATATGACCCAACTAAGATGTCATACTATGTTAGCTACCTCGCGCATATACGAGATATTCAACTTTAGTCACATCATTCTTCATGATTGCCGTTATCGGGGCACCTCGGCTTGGCTTGTCAAAAACCGATATACAACCATAACAACTGACTAAACTGTAAACTAATAACGAGTTACATACCCAAAATAGTTGGGATCTGGCTCTTGCAAGACCATTGTGAAGTTCATACGTTGTTGCAAAAGTTCTGCTACACGTCCATCCACACCATAAACTTCCTTTATCGATGGGTTGCTCAAATTAAAATTTGGCCGAGCATAAACTGATTTGAAAATTTGCACACGCAACGGATAGCCGCGCATGTCCCGAAACAAGGCAGTATCCAATGATTCTTTGTGCTTATAACGAACAAATTTTCCATAGCTTTGCTGGACATCACTGTAGTCAAAAGGATTAAAATAGAAAATACCCTCAACTGTGAGCAGAAAATTCTTGAAAGCTCTATATTTAATCCATAACGTATTGAAAGCGTGATACAGCTTGATACCATCTGTTGGCAATTGCGCATCAGAAAGTATGAAAAAGAATAGCCCCGCTCGTTGTACGAAACGCTGTGCAACCATATGTATTTGCTCAGAATCCGTCATAATGACGAAACTATCGCGATCACTCCCAACTGACGCTGACGACTCTGTGCCATTGCTGAGTTCCAACTCGTCATAGGCGTTAACAATTACCGGCAAGCTACTGTGACGAAGAAACCAACGCACATAGGGATTAGCGTCATCGCGTTCCAAATGCTTAGCACGCAACAGCACTTTGAGATAGGGTATATGCAAGGTGTATCTATGAAGTTCTTCTCCGATTTCTGCTAAGTTCATGTCTGTGTTTGTTATTGTATTTGAAATCATGCGATAGTGCCATTGTTGTTGTGGTACTTTAGCCTCGATGCAGTACATTGGAAGCAGCAATAAAACGTAGTAAATCATAGCTTCATCTGGTTAGTATACCACCGTTATACACACATATATACATACATACGTATGCATGAATGAGCGTATGTGAATGAGAATTTCGAATCACCGCGCTAAATAACTCGTGCAAGTACACTGTCCAGATACTGACACTTACGATCCTTTTATAATGCCAAATTTATGGCGGCCTGCAATGTGTATTACGTAGTCGTATTTGCTTTTCGCACCGCCGATGTCTCCTTTTGTCGAGCGCCAACAGTTTGTAAACAAACAAATGCATGTTTTCTCAAAAGGGTGTTCGTTAAATCAGTTTTGCTTAGTCGCAACATTCAGCACACAGATATATCCTTGTATAATATTCCTTACAACGGTTAGTTAATTCTCATATAAAATGCAGACCTTTGCTTATTTACAAATCATTTTTTTGCTACCTGAAAACGTTGACATTTCGTTTTATTTGCAATTTATAGTGCATATGTATGAATGTGGTTGTATATAAAAGACTTCTACATACACACACATTTATTTACACTCTCACAGTCGTTGACAGTATCGAATTCAATGAATGATTCATTTTTTGTACATATCAATACATAAATATAAGTATGTTTTCTTTAGGCGGTTTTGATTGGAATTAATAATAGTATTTATGATTGTGACAGCTGCTGTATCCCAGTAAATTTTACTGAATAGCCAATTGTATCAATAATGCAACAACAAGAATATATTTAACCCTCTAATGCAAACTCTTATTTTGATGCCACAGCTCAAATACAGTATTCGTGTAAAGGTTTATTCCGCTATCTCCATCGGTTCCTTATGTATACATTATAAAGTGAAGGAATCAGATGGAATTCAAAATTGAGTTATATGGGAAGTAGACGTGGTTGTGAGGCGATTTCCCCCATGCGTGTCTTCAGAGTGTCAAGTAAATATTATATACCGAAGTTCATTGAAATCGATCGAGTAGTTTCTGGGATATAGTTTTTGATCAAGAATGATAGAAGACAAGATTACGACAGGCTGAAGCGTTCATGACATTATTCAATTTGGTTCACTATGTTTCACATTTCCGTTTTCCATTTGACAATTCTTCTGTTGCCTATTCCCATTCGTGGATCGTGAACGCTTCAGCCTGTCGTAATCTTGTCTTCTATCATTCTTGATTTTTGACCCATAAGTGCGCGACATAGCCCCCATTTTCCACTTTTTTTTAATCTGAGAGCAGCTTCCTTCTGCCATTTCTTTTGTAAAATTTGGTGTTTTCCGTTAGTGAGTTAACGCACTTTTAGTAATTTTCGACATACCTTTGTATACGAGGTGGGCGTGGTTATTATCCGATTTTTTTTATGTTGTGTAATGGGAAGTGACTGCATAAAGTTTGACTTATATAGCTTTATTGGTTTGCGAGATATATACGAAAGACTTATTTGGGGGCGGGGCCACGCCCACTTGTTCAAATTTTACTTTTATAGCTTTACTTATGGCATTTTGTGGGCGTGGCAATGGTCCGATTTCGCCCATGTGCAATACCAACCGCCAAGGAATATGTGTACAAAATTTCATTAAGATATCCCCATTTTATTTTTATACAAATTATGGCTTGCACATACGGACGGACCGACAGACATCCTCAATTTCATTCAAGTTATCGCTTGCACATACAGACACTGATCACTTTGGTATATATGTATAACCCTATATCTAAATCGTTTAGTTTTAGGTGTTAAAAACAACCGTTAGGTGAACAAATTATTATACTATCTTAGTAACCTTATTGTGTGAGTATTAAAATGTGCATGTTATTTACGCCATCATTAGGGCGTGCCGCTTGGCTTTTAGCGTCTACTCTGCAGGCACTAGAAGGTTAAATGTATTCCTATGGCATAACCTCTCAGGAAGTGTATCGACCGTGTACCTTACCTCTTGATAGAATTGCAAATGAAAAACCTAATATTTAAATACTTTTGCGTGTGCACGTGCTGCTCAGAAATCCTACGTAAGGCGTGCACAACAATCATTTAAATGACTAAATCTAAACGTAATCGTAATCTATTATTTGCACGCTCAACTTATTTACCTGGTCGGCATCAACAATAGAATAACACCAATACTGTTGCTTGCTGTATATAGCGGCATTTAACTAACACAAAGGCGAGTCTAGACACCCTTTTTGTGGTCAAATATTATTTTATATGAAAATTCAATATTAAAAGAGGTGATTGACCAAGCTTCTAAAGTATTTGTATTTATGTTTAAATTGATAAAATGGAAAATGATAATTTCTGTGTTTTTCATTTTGAAATTTTTCGTGTTTCAAACCTAAGACCCATAAAGTGTTTGTCGCACACTCAATCACTTCAAAAACTGCAGTCGCTTACAAATCTTATTTGTATTATCACTGTAACTCGCAAATATTAACATGACTCCAAGGAAATGTGTTTACACTCTCTCACTCACAGAAAATATCTGGTCATTTGTTAGGAAACAGATTAAACAAGTACAATGTAATTTTAGTACTTTTGTGCAGTTTATACCAGCTTAAACGAATCTGAAACTAGAGGATAGACTAATGATTTCATAATCACTAACCAAAGTTAATTCGAGTAAAATGCAATATTGCTATGAAGAAAAGGCTACCATAAGAGAGGCCCAATGAGGAGATCAAATAAGTGCTAACCTACAAAAAAAAAAAATATTTTAGAAAAATTGCTATTTATTCAAAATAGTTTCTCATAGTATCAGGGGATATCAAGCTTCATTAAGGTATTTTAATGGATGGATTCATTTCCAGCTTCCTTGGTTTCAAATCAGCATTGCATTATTTAACTATTACTTGCCAACAGAACAAATTTATTTTATACTTATATTTACTGATTAAACTAAAATTATATATTTTTCTTTATTTCAGATGACATAATTCGTTTAAGGCAACATCAGCAACACATAATTGACTCCGATGAGTACGAAGACGAAGAGGAGCCATCGTCATCATCGTCGGCGCTTCAACGTCGCAGTCATAACATCGCCGAAGTCGAGGTCGATCCGACCGTACAGCCGACAAAAAAATTGAATGGAGTGCGTCGCATTAATGACGCTGCAGCCAGGGAGCGTACCAATATTCTTAATGAACCGAATATGAATTCAGAACGTCTGATTAGTTTTAGCGTGGAGCGTGTCATCAACGAACACTCTCCCATCCATACGAACTCCAGACAATTGACTGAAAATCCACAGCTATTATCCAGCGACTCTTCTTCCACAACACCCATTATAAATAATACCGTGTCTGGCGCAATAGAATCAACTCAACTACCTCAAACACAAAACGCCGATTCGCTTTTCAATATAAGTAACATTAGCGATGGCAGTGTCCACAACAATCACACCAATATTAATAATAGTAGCGGGAGTAGCATCAGCCACATTGTCATACCAAGTCGCCGGCGTCGTGCTCACATGGCGTTTTCGGACAACTACTCGAGTCATTCGAACTCCAGACTATCGAACAGTAGTTACGCCGACGAGGCAGTCGAATCGTCAGCATCATCTTCATATATTGTTAGCGATGTAGTGCCCGAAGCCAACGAAAATGGTCTAAATGGCAGCAATGTTGGAACTAGTGGCAACGACGATACCACACATAGTGCACACATCTATTCCACGCCACTAAAACGGCGCCGCATTACCATAATACCGACCGGCGATGATGGTGAGGTTGGTTCTGACACCGAAGCCGCTACTAAATGGAATCACGATAACAACAACAGCAATAGCAATATGTTACACAACGATCATGACTATCCGATTAGCAGCAGCAGTATACATAACGTCAGCGGCCATAACAGTTTCCATCACAACTCAATGGAACTGAATGGCATTTGTGTAGGTGACGACGATACAACTGAGGTAGCTGCATCCAGTTTGCAAAAATTACACCATAGAAGCATTAGCAATGGCAGCGTGAATAACAATACCAACAATGCTAGTCACCACAGCTACGAATTAAATCGCGAGCATAACGCGCATGCGCACACATTGTTGCTACGTACTCCCGATAGTGGTATCAGTATAGGTGCCACAGTGACACCCGGCCAAACGAGCACCATTTGCCCCAGCTCAAGTGATTCGACAACTAGTCGCTGGCATCACAGCAACGGCGGAGGCATGCTCAGTAGCGATGGCGGGGCAACGCCCAACAACAGTGGAACTGTAATTAGCCATCGCATGTTACCGCTTTGCGACGACAACACAAATGCGACAATGGGATTGTTTCAGCAAAAGGTGGCGCGTGTGCGACGCAATTATCGCAAGAAATTCGCTGAAGACTCTGATGAAAGTGATTAATTGACTGAACATGAACATAACTACAAACAAACAAAACGGAATAGAAACAAAACATTTTTTTTTTAAGAAAAACGAAAAAAAAGTTTATAGATGGTCCACTATTTACATGCATTAATTGCTAGTTGCTAATAGAGTACGAAATCTTTCAGAATTCAAAATAAACTTATATCAGCCGTATACAACATGCTGATTCGCCGCATTATTTGGCTGCATAACAAAAACAGTAACTCATTAAAATTAACTTACATACGAAACTTATTTCATAAGAACAATTCAAAATTAATGACATTTTCTGTGAATACCTAAAAGCGTATAAATATACTTACGAAATTATTAACCATTAGTTAAAGCGTATTTCTATCAATAAAATTATTTGAAAAAGAAAACAACTTTTTTCTAACCGATTATATGGAGTCTGGATGTGGTTATTGTTTTACACGACAGAAAAATTACTCAACAACTTTTGAGGAATGTTGCCGAGTTGCCAGTGTAAAATCAAGTACGTTCCGAATACGTGCGGAACGAATGTGGTATTAATCTATATGGCGTGTACAAATACGTTTGAGAAAGAATAAATTATTAATTAAATATAGCATGGTTTTGTGGTAATTTGATCAAATAGCATAATTTATTTTTATATTTGAAATTGTACTTACTTCTAGGCTTAAGCATAAGAGTTTTCATAAACTTACAAAATTAATAGCTACTTTTGCCTTAAATATGCATTTTGTGAAATGTTTTTTTTTTTTTTTTTTTTTTTTTTTTTTTTTTTTAATATGCTAAACGCTCGTAACACTTTAAATACATGAGACGGCTTAATCCGATTACTCCCCATTTGGAGTTTAGAAGCTATAAATGTATTTACTTAAAATTTCATGTCATAATGAAGAGGAAAATGGGATAAAATAGTAGCAAGCGTGATTAAAAACAATAGTTTGGTATATAATAGCAGTAATAGATAACAGTGTGCATGGACTCCATCCAAAATATATTATACAAAATACGAAATACTTTCAAAATATACGTTTACATGGATAAATAAGTTCAGAATGCCTACCAATTAAACTGCAGCATTGTGATTGAAATTGAATTTACAACAAAAAAAACTAAATAATGCTAAAAGTATTTAATAATGTCACTCTAATTTAGCACTATGAGTAGTGGTGATGCAACTCTAAAGTACCCATGCCATATCTCATAGCTATTACGAAGTATTCATATCGCTCGGTTTGAATGGCAAATTAAGTCGTTTGCATTGTTCAATAACATATTTCTCCAACGTAGAACCCGCACTAAAACGATAACAAACAAACACAATGAAAGTTGGTCAGTCAATTATTTATGAAATTGTAAAAAAGCGCTGTACTCACGTATAAATTTCGTTTCCTTTAACATTGTATTCGTCACAATTTCGGAAAATAAGCTGTATGTCCTTCATTACTTCCTCATTCAGCTGATAAGAACCCATATTAAGTTTTGACTTTACTTTAGCCAAATCCATTGGCGTTTTAATAATCTTATGATAGTCCGGCACTTCGGCGTGTGACACAGGACGTGTAAATGGCCAAGCATCTTCGTGTTTCATCACATCGTCGAGTAGCTGGTACAATGCGGCGCTATTTAATGGTAAATGATCACCGGTACGACGTATCGAACGACGTTGTGACGACGATTTAGCAACTTCACGTGGACTACCCTGACCATTCTGTGACGGTTGTTGATAACCGGAGTTGCGTAAAGATGAACGTGATGATCGTTTGCGCTTTACGAGTGGTTCGGAGTCATCATCGTCATCATCATCTGAGGAATTCAGTGAATGTTTGCCATTCGTTTTCCCACTTTTCGGGGATCTTTTTTCAGTTCCGTTTGTGGTTTTACATTTTGAGCATATGAAATTATAACGCGGTGCTCTCTTCATATTGATGCACTCTAAGTGAAACGTTTCTCTACAACGTATACACATTAAATCACTTCCATCGTAGGAGCACACAACGCAAACATTTTCATCACTGTTGAAAATAAATTAAAAATAGGTTAGTAGGTTTGAGTTACTTTGATTAACATTCTAAGGCATTGCAAAGGTCTACATAAGATTTTACCACTCGATGGAAATTTCTCACAAACAAAAAATTCAATAAAAAAGTTGAAAAAATGGCCTTAAAGCATATAACTTTTTCATAATGTCTTTAGTACAAAAAAAAAATAAAAAAGTGAAACAAAAATGTATACTTACTCTTCCTCATCTGAACCATCCACCGACTTTTTCTTACTATCAGCCTCATCTTCATCAATATCTTCGTCTTTTCCGCTACCCATTTCGTCGTCATCTAAATTCTCATTTTCACCATCACCGTCTGAATCGACACCGCCATCTCCATCACTGGCGTCTACTTCGTCGTCGTCATCTTCCAACTTCTCTTCGATTTCATTCGATTGTAAACGTTTATTACTGCGACGTCCACTACTACGGGCACGTTCACTATCTTTAGTTCCATTGGCCAACCCATCTTCAGCAATATCATCAACAGTGAATGTGCGCTTGCGTCTTTGAGACGCTGATTTCTTATTTTTATCTTCATTTTCATTGCGTAGTCCTAAACGTTTGATGCAGCGTGCACAATACCAATTACCCTCTGGCACTGTCTTCATCTTAGGTTTCATACAGAACATGTGCGTACCACCATTACATTCGTCACACAGCAACATCTTATCCGGATCACTACCACGACGACACACCTGGCAGAGAGATTTGTTTGTGGATCGAGCCCACAAAATGCAATCGTGCAGTACATTCAAATGAAGAAACACCTATATTGGAGATAATGAAATATGATTATCAACCATTAATTAATAATTCATCAAAATTTACCTGAGAAAAACTTGTACTCTCCATTAAAGATACCTCCCATTGTTTTAGTCGAGCTGCTCCACATTTTACTTTTCGTTCAAAAGCATCTTTATCTTTCATATTATTTATTGGCGTTCCGAATGGCTCTTTAATAAAACGACGCTCAATTGCCTGCTCCACTTGCAATAGTGCAGACGCACAATTTCGTACACTAGTTCTTATTGTGCTTGAATCGTGTAAAGAAATTAGCTCGTCCGCACTGTCTTCCGAATCAATTTCGATAGTATCACCAAGTCCATCGCCTGGATCTCTGTATGGTTTATTGGCAAATTGTCCACCATCTTTTACATCTGTGTCATCGTCTTCAAAGTCATCTTCAAGAATCTCATCTTCTTCCCCTCCATTTGTGGCAAATTTTTGTGTATTCGGACCCCATTGTAGCTTAACTTGTGCATCATATTTGTTACTTTGGAGATCTTCACGCCATTTTCCCATGTCCTTTACTTTTAATCGACCTAGATCACCGGTATAAATGTCACTCTCGAACTGAATTATGCGATCAATGAGCGCCGCTTGCAAAACTTCGTTAAGATCTGCGTCCACAGTAAAACCAAAGTTCGATTTTGAATATTTGCGGTATGTTTCCGACATCATTACATTCTTAAATTTACTCAAAGCTTTGCTATCCTCAAGTGTTAGCAAATCTTCGGGACATTTTCTGCAGTGATTCACTATAAGTTGTCGCAAAATCGTTAATTGCTCCTTAAGTTGAGATTCACGTTCTCCTAATGGATTCAATGCTGCTATGAGTGCATCAATATCTTCTTTTTCATATATGTACGACCATCTCTGTCTGTCGGCATTACGTTCATCGTGAACTATACAATTTCTCGGCTCGCCCGTACACATATATAGCTGATATTGTGACGGCGGTGTCTGGGACACAGTTTCATTTGTGTTTTCATTACTCTTTGCAGTAATTTCATTTTCTTCAATAACATCTTTACCATTGGTAATGCCATTTACCAAATGATTTTCTTTATCCTCCTTATTTTGCTGCAGGGCCGTTGAAGTTCCAGTGTTTTTAGCCACTTTAGCTTCTTTTTCAGCTTTGGCCGCTTGTTTATCTTCATTGGTATACATTTTCAATAAATAAGCACGTAAATCTTTGCGATTTTTCGGTAAGGTTTCAAAATTTAAAAGTAACGAATTTTCCGTCAACGAATTTTTGGGTGGCTCACTGAGACAAGTGTCTAAAGACTCGGGAGTGTGCTCAACGAAGATTCCAGGCATAGATTCTAATACATAATATTTACGATATGCTCGATCCATTCCAAGGTAAACAAGAAAATTAAATAAAGACGAATTAAAACCTTCCACCTGCTGCTCGTACTTACGATGCTCGCGATCAGATTGCGCCATTAACTCTGCAATTTTTTTATTAAATTTATCTTCAAGTTGCTTCCTCTTTTCCTCGTTAGTTTTTACGTTATCGTCCAAGCATTGTTGGTGAAATTCATTGGTAAAAGTACGCTTTTGCGTTTGAATATTTGCCACACGTATATTTTCCGTGGTCGCTAATACACGTAGCTCTACTCTATTGTTTGCCATCTGCTCCATACGTTCTTCAATTAAATTAATTGGATTTGAATAGGTCAATATTTGTGCCATAAGACATCGCACAATACGCATAATGTCCAGAAAAGGTAACTGAAAAACAGAGTACATCTTAAGAGCACGCAAAATGTGTGGATGTCGCATACGAAGCGTAAGTCCCGGGTCCTCCGAGGATGAATAACCGTTTCGATACTTTATACGCCATTTTTCTGCACGTTCCTTTACCATAGCTCCCGATGAAAGCAAATGCAAACGCAAAACTTCACTTAGAGTTAACGAATCGATTGGCAGTTCATTAATTTTAAAGGAAAAATGACGTTTGGCATAAAAATGTGGACGTGCTGCCTCACCCATTGTTATAAGTGGTTCACGTTTTCGCAACTCTTTACGTAGTCGCAAATATTCGACGCTACACTCATCTTCCTCTTCCTTTTGCATATCAAAAACTGTTCCCAAGAATATCAGAATAATATCGGATAATGGTCCAGCCACTTCACGTACACTAAAGGCGCGAGACATGTCGTAAAAGCTCAAATTGCCCCGAAACACTTCAATTCCCGATAATATGGTTGGGAAAGAATGCATAAACTCACGAACCATGAAGGCATCGCCTATTAGCTTAATCGGAATATAAGTTTTAACGACTTTATATAAAGGCAGTAATCGCTGGTCTGTGCGCTCCAAATCGTCAGTCTTGGTAAGCAATGCAGTACATTCTGCTTCCACACGTTCCATTAATTTAGTGCGTTTCTCCGCTTTTTGTCGTTCTAGTTCAGCTATGCGCTTCAGCTTCTCAGCAATTTTTGCTTCTTCATTTTTCTGTTTAACAGCTTCTAAAGTATGCATCTTTGAACCATTTTTCACATTTTTTTCGTTTGTATCCTCTCCATCCTTAGTGAAATATTTATTCAATGTTGATTGTTTCTTGCTATTAGTATCTTGAGAAGGGCGTTTGATTTTTGCTGGCGTAAAATGTGGCATTTTCCCAATAAATATTTTCTCAAAAGTGATATTTGGATCTGTCACATATTTTTTGTAAGATTCTGGTTTTGGCCGTAATATGCCATCTACACGTGTTACATTATCTTTCACAAACATCTGTAAATTCTCAGTAGTGAATTCTTGGCGCTGCCGGCGTATATTCTCAAATGGTATAATTACTTCATCGTCGTTTTGACCTTTTCGTCGCAATTTGTATTGGAGCTTCTCAGTTTCTTCATATACCCCATTAGCTGGTGGTGTTTTATTAGGCGGCACAATACTTAAAACGGTGTATGCGTTGTAAGTAGAAGACTTGTGACAAGCGGTTACTTCTTCATTTATGAAATAACGCTTCCGAAGAAATTTACATATAATTACACTTAATGTATTTAGAGATGATTGCTTCGAATTTTCTATAACTAGCATAACTGGCGCTCTGAGACAATTTTTAAAAAGTTCCATTTTCTTGCGTGCCCGACGTTCGCTTCTCAATGCCTCTGCATATGTGAGATTATCGCGGCCAGTGGCCTCACATTGCCAAACCGTGGAATTTATTACCATTACATGTCGGAAATAATCCCTGTAATGAAAATATGCATTTAAACAATCATATATTTTAAAATCATAATTAAGTTCTAAAAAATGGCTACGAAAAGCCAAATTCAATTTGAATTGAGGCTTGATGTAATACAAAACTTAAAGCCTAACGAATTTTAAATAAAAAACCTTATTAATTTTAAAGGAATCTTTATGCCCGTATGTTGGAATCTTATACTATGTTTACATATAACGAGATTAAGAAACGAGATTTCCCATACAAAATTCCTGTCTGGATAATCCGAGATTATAAAAACTTCAAATGTAACGTATGTTACGTAAATATGTAAAATGTAAATATTTCCTAATCGTGTTTTCGGAACCAGGTGTTAAATAAACTTATATATGTTTCGTTGCCGTAGTTGTTATTAGGCGACACATAATCCTAAATATATTTTGAGATTAGTTTACTCAGATAGGAACAATAATTCCAAATTACGATGTTATATGAAATAAAGGCAAGGATTTATCGATGGCCGTAAATATTAATTTGGTTTGTGCTTTCGGCCGCATATAAATTTAATTTGCTGTGTCCTTCTTTTTAAATAAACTATTAATCAAACAAAAAATCCCACTTTTTCCTATCTAAAAACTGAAACTGAGTTTTTCAAATTCCATCGCTAGTAATAGTCTTGGCAACTCTACACGCGTGCGTTGTTCGCAATTTTATTCCCGCCAACTGTTTGTTATAGCAGCTGGCTGAACACTTTTGATTACACTTCATTCACGCTTTGCGCTAAAGTTTATTTGTCTATGTTTTACACTTTGTTTCTAATATTACTAGACTTACAAGTAGAGCCAAAATCTTTACTGCAAAAATATATTTTGCAATGAGAAAATATGTGAAATCGCATATTGTGGTTTTCATATATGAATTAACATAAGAAATGTAATCGTAACTTACTCATAATCGCGAAAAATTTCCTTTGTAACTTCACAAAAGAACACCTCGTCGTTGTCCTGGAATCTTTCATCCCGATTACGGGATGGCATATTATCAAATCCATCTCTTTTACAAATAGGCATCTTCCAATGGCTTATAAAAGTTGAGAAGCGTACTGAAGCGACTTTTTCGTTTTGTTTCTTGCTAGCAACAGAGAGGCTTCAAGCAATAATTTGGTCGACGGTGACGGCGCGGTTGAAAAATCACAAACACTTCATGCACCAAATTTTAAAAGCAACAGACCGTGCGTTTCCAACTTTTTTTCCACCGTTCATTTAATGCACACGGACAACTCGAAAGCAAATTTTATTTGTATGACTATTTTACAATTTATATGTTGCAAATTATTAAAAAATTTGCCAAATAATTGACGAAGTGTGCACTTTTCACGCGCCAATACAAAACTTTTCTTTCTGTATGAAATTTCTCACGCTTTTCTCTTTCAGAACTCAGAGTTGCTTAGAGCATAGAATGTCCAAGGTAAGAAAACTATAGAAAAATGTCAAAATTGATTACGTTATAAACCAAGGTTCCGACTAATAAACTTTTATTACGTTCTAGCTTTATTACAAAACAAACAATTTTTACCTATTTATTCGTTTCTATTACAGTACGTTGTCGAGATAAATTATTATTAATTCATCAAAGCACATATTAACAATTATTTCGAACTCAAAATATACTTATAAATATATGAACGTAATACGTAGTAAATGTAACGTCATGTCAATAGCAATGTACAACTATCTATTAAAAATATCGATGTAATTAAAATAATATCGAAAATGTTGATAGTTTTTGACAACAGGTGTTAACATTTGTTTTTGCTTTCATTAACAATTAATTGTTATTTCTAATAAAAAGTTTTTTAGTTACTTATATAGAAATCTGGACTTAATCAGGAAATGGCAAACGTATTGAATCGATATGGACTTACCACCTTGCACAGGTTAATGATTGTAAGTTTAAAGATATTGTGTAACAATGTTTAAAGGATTTACGTTTATTATAACAGAAAAGATGTTTACGAAGAAGGCAAAAAGTGTCAACAAAAGCTATAGGATCGGATATCGTTGCGGAATCGTCTGTATTGGTTGATAAAGATGATCACATCACATTAATTGGTTTAAATCGCCCAGACAATCGAAACTCAATAAACGCGGATACGGCTAAGCGTTTAAGTGAGGCATTGACCGATTTTGAAAATGATAGAACTTCACCCGTAGCTGTAATTTATGGAATAGGAGGTTCATTTTGTGCTGGACAGGATCTAACAATGTTGGATAGTAATAGTAACAGTAAAGAGAATCTTAGTGCACTTTCAACTTATAAGACAATACATAGGCATTCACAAAAACCTATCGTATGTGGCATCAATGGCTATTGCGTTGGAGATGGCTTAGAACTGGCTATGTTTTGTGATCTTCGTGTTATGGAAAACACCGCAGTTCTAGGATTTTTTGGACGATTTACTGGATATAGCATTAGTTGCGGAGGGATAGCAAGATTACCAGCCATGATCGGGTACTCGCGATCATTAGATTTGGTACTAACTGGCAGACGTGTTAGTGGAAAAGAAGCACTACAAATGGGATTAGTAAATCGTTTGGTAGCAACAGGTACAGCTCTTGGACAGGCGGTTAATTTGGCATTTTCCATTGCGAAGTTTCCTTTAGAAGCATTACAAAAGGACCGTCAAGCTGTGTACAAAAACTGTTATGAACGAAGGAAAGGGTTGAGTGCTGCAATAACAGAAGAAACTACATCGATTAATAACAGCATTTTGAGTGAAATAAAGGAGGGTATAGCCAGATTAAAAGAAGGTGAGTAAAGTTACGTAAAGCAGTGCCGTGGAAGGAGGTTATTAAAATTTTGTTTTACTTTTGTTTTAGGAAAAACAGATTCGTGGCAAGTAAAGCCGAAAGTTATACCAGCTTGGGAACAAGAGGAAATTCTACATGAACAAAAATTTGCTTCGAATGAGAATATTATAGATATTAAAAGTTGAATCTTTATATCGAATATTGCTTTCGGAAGTATTAATATGCCGATTAAATATTAATATATCTCAAATAAACTAGAGTTCAATGCATACAAATATATAGATTCTAGAAAGATAATCACCTTGTTATGTAAGTTTGTAAGTCCTAGTACCATCCTGGAATTTTTCAGGGTACTGGGTTTAATGGGGTCGCTGTAGACTTGGAGAGGGCACAATAGACCACTGGTCGTAAATGCTTTCCTCAATATCCTATCTATCTACATATGTAAGTTCAAAGTGGTTTAGTTAACTGAATTAATTTTTTTAATAAACTGTTACTTTTATTTTTTATAATCCATTTGAACTAATAATCGAAATAAATTTTGTTATCTCTTTAGTATATTATTATCGATTATTTCGTGTTGTCTCTAAGATATTGAACATCCAGGTTAAAAATTTAATAGGACATAGTCAAATAATAATGAGTTTGTTTCGACATATTACTCAACATATAAACAAAAAAGGTATCACCGCCGTTCTCTCAACCGACTTTCTAAATGTTGGTTCTAGAAGTATCAGTTTTAGTAACCCAAAGCTAAAATCAGAAACAAGTAAGTTCTTTCGTGTTGGGAATGACATAAGTTTAAAATAAATAATAATATTTTTATACGATATAGGTGGTCCAACTGAGAAAAATATAATAGTAGACAAAGATAAAAATGTCACATTGATTGGTATAAATAGACCACAGGTGAGAAATGCAATTAATTCAGCCACTGCCACACAACTGTGTGAAGCATTTAATGCATTTGAGGCAGATGATTCATCTCCAGTGGCAGTTTTATACGGTATTGGAGGATCATTTTGTGCCGGTTATGATATTCTAGAACTTGGAAAAGATGGTGGGGAACAGGTTAGTATTGACATCCTAATGGCGCACGAAGGGTCAGTGGGACCAACTCGACGCCATATACATAAGCCGGTTGTATGCGGTATTAGCGGTTATTGCATTGCTAATGGTTTGGAACTTGCATTAATGTGTGATCTTCGAGTAATGGAAGAAACAGCTGTGTTGGGATTCTTCAATCGTCGTTTTGGAGTTCCCGTTATCGACGGAGGTACAGCACGATTGCCAGCATTGATCGGATTCTCCAGAGCATTGGATTTAATATTGACTGGTCGACAAGTATGTGCTGAGGAAGCTCTTTCTATGGGTGTTGTTAATCGCGTGGTACCGCCTGGCCAATCATTAATTAAATCTTTAGAATTGGCGCAAACACTTGCAAAATTCCCGCAAAGAGCTCTCAATCACGACAGAAATTCGCTATATTCAGCTGTTTTTGATGCAGCAAACTTTAATCAGGCTGTTCAAAATGAAGTTATGTACACATCCAAAGAAATTATTGAGGAAATGCAGCAAGGCATCAAATGGTTTATACAAAGTAAGTTAATTATATATACATACATACATACATATTGAGACTGAAATATAAAACTTAATAACAACGAAAACAATATTGAATAATTAATAATAATTTCTTGTTCAGCATTCAAATCCGATACCACACATTCGTGGTTAAAACGAGAAAAATCAATGGCTGATTGGGATGATAAACAATTGGCTGCCGCAGCTGAACAAAAGGAGCTTGAAAAACAAACAGCCGAAGCAGCGCGTTTGGAAGCTGAGAAGAAGGCGAAAGAAGCTAAAAAGACAGAAGGGAAAAAATAGCAAGATCAACAATAGTAACATCGCGCAAAAGCTGATAAGTGACCGATTTCCAAAAAATTTTGTATGATAAACTGAGTACCATGCTAATATTTAACTTTTGTAAATCACAAATAAAGATTTACATATTTGAATGAAAAATGCATTTTTCAACAAAAACTGTGACTATTGGTATGTAAATATTTCAGTAAACAAAGCAGGAATTATTACAAATATTTGTTCGTCTTTATAGTTTTTGCCTTCTACCTGACCATCATATCATAATTACGTACAGTGGAACTTTTTTAACTCGAATCACCATAATCCACCAAAAACTTCAAGTTAGACTTCGAGTTATAGAAATATTCATAAAAACATAATTTTTTCAAAAAGCTGTAAAATTATTCACAGTTTTATTTATTTACTTCGCAAAATCTTTTACTAAAATATGTGAAAACATGTATTTTGTAGTTTTGTTTGTTGCACTTTGCCATTTGACTCTTGACGTCTTTATCCCATGCTTTTGTTACATGATTTATGAAATCCATTACTGTAATATCAAAAAAAAAAAGTTCGATTTACGGAAGGAGATTTGTATGAAATTTGACTTCTATTGCCAATTCAAGACTTCGAGTTATGGAGAACTTAAGAAAGTTTGAGTTATGGAAGGAAATTTGTATGATATTTGATTTCTAAACGCTATTGCCAATACAAAAGTTCGAGTTATGGAAGTTCTACTGTATATGGAAACTTCAAAATTATTTTAACTCGAAAATTGTAATAGATTTATCAATTTAAAGAAATTTGCATTGATTTCACAAATCATATTTCAATAGAAATATTTAGTGTTCCTCGAGTTGTATAATGGCTAGTTGTTACCGCCATCATTAATATAAATATTTTGGTTTAGAAAGTGAAAATTACCAGTTTAAAACAGTTTTTGTTGGGGGTTTTAGTACGTTTTGGGTCATTACTGGCGATGTATTTTCCAAATATACTATTTATTGAGAATCTACAGCGGATTCTTGAGAAACATATTTACCTACTTAAGTACGTCAAAAATATGTACATATTGTGCATCATTAAAATGTTCCAAGCAAATACCACCCACGTTTATGTAGTAAAATAAATAAGATTAGGTTTCCTTTTTGTAATTATATTTGGTTCACATTGGCCATCATATATGTAAATAAAAATAATGGAATCACTTTAAGAATGTTAAAAAATAGTCGTTTGTATTTTTTAGTATTACTCAACAATTTATATGTAATAGTTTATATTTATATTTTTTAGAAATAACATATTTTATATAATATTATCTGTTTTTGTTTTTATAAATACTAATAACCCCATTTTTGGTAGTTTTTTTAATAGCGTGTGCTGTGTGGTGTTTAACGCATTAATTGCTTTATTTAACCATTTGCATTTAAAAGTTTTATAAACATTTCAATTTATTTATGCATTACAGAATTTTAACTTAGTAATAATCTGGCGGTTCTTTTTATATTTCTACATCAATTCGCTTGTATACTCCAATTATATGGTATCACTAGTGGGCATGACTGCATCAGATATTCGTTAAGTGTATACGCTAACTCCGAAGACGATTTGCCTCATTTATTTGATAAATGTATATGCTTATGTGCTAGCGTACAATTCTGAGATCACGAGACCCTCGGTATAAATAAATTTCAAGACACGTTATGGAAAAATTAATTAATACAATTATCAAATGATGGTACATAGTATGTTTGTATGTATACAAAAATTGATTAGCTATTTTACTTCATTATAATGATTTATTAGTTTACATTGCAAAAACAAAAGCGAATCTTGTTAAACTCTTTGATGCCATGCCATATTGTTTTTACGGTATTGTTTGAAAACTCCACACATTCACAACACTACATTATTCATATACAAGTTTTTGTATTTCTATAACCTAAGAGATGACTCGTTCAGCAGTCGGTCTCTATTAGTTTCGCTGATATTCACCCACACTAAATTTTCCAACAAATTTATCGTTGTCTTCTCACATACACACACGCTCACTTTGATCTGCCGCTCTTTGCTGGACCCTTCATATACATTTTATTCGGCTTTTTTGTGTGTAATTAACGCATCCGCCATTTCTTCTTTAGACTGATCCTGATCGCCCCAGCCCCAAGTGGAGTGTGTACCATCGCCCGTACGTTTAACACGCTTCTCGATAATGTCGCGCGACACCGTCTTTAGATCGTATGCCCAACCGATTTTGGCGAAGAAATCAATAAAAGCTGTGGTCAAGTTCAACGAATAATCACCGAGTTCAGCGGTCTTGTAATCCCATGGGAATACGTGATGATAGTTGTGCCATCCTTCACCGAATGCGAAGAAAGCTACTGATTTATTTTCGGCTGGATTAATAAATCTATTTATAGTGAATGAATAATAAAAAATAAAAATTAATATCTCGAACAAACAAGCAAAAATGTAAAGATTAAAGAATATTTTTTTTCTTCCTGTCTTTTTGTACCTGTCATAAGGTTGGCCACCAAATTTGTGGGCTGCGCTATTCACCAACCAAGTTACGTTTAAGGTGAAACACCAACGGAACATAGCAACAACAAACCACGAGTTGACGAATTTTTCATCCCAAGCGTACATCGGAATTAGAGTTGGTATCAAAAAGCATAGAATTGGCATCAAAATCATGTAATATCTAGGGTAAGTAACAAATTGATTAGTATGATTTTAGAAAACTAATACAAATAAAAATGAATGTGATGGTTTTACTTACTTTTTCTGGAACATCAAAACAGAGTCAGCACGTAGATCGGATAAGTCCATACCTTTACCTTTGGCTTTGACCTGAGGGTGTTTTTTGCACAACAGCCAGCCGATGTGCGAAAAGAAGAAACCACGTGTGGCATTATGTGGATCAGCATCCGTTTCGGAATATTTGTGATGCACACGATGGTCACGTGCCCAGTGATAGGCTGCATCCTGGAAGGCGATTGTGTTGAAGACCATTAAAATTACACGTAGTGGCCATTTAGCTTTGTAGGAGCGATGAGCCCAAAGGCGATGTGCTCCCGCGGTTATACCCAGTCCGGAGATAACGTATAAGAACAATGCTGCAAATGGGAATAATACAAAATACAAACATATGAGAATGCAATTTAACATAATTCTTTAACATAACAGTTACAAAGGAATATGGATAATATGGACGAGTAAAATGTTTGTGGATTTGCAGGAATAATATAATCTAGATATACGGTACTCTATTCTCCACAACACGTTTGAGTTAGAAAAAAAATCTTGTTAAGTGATGAATCTTATTCTCACTGTTTGTAATGATAACACTGTACTATTGCCTTGTTATTATGCATTTTGTTTAATTAGGATTTTCTTAAAATAAAGACTTATACTCACAAATTTGTCGTAAATATTTATATAATACAAGAATAATATTAAATATAATAAATATACAAATACATTGCAGACATGTTTACTTTATGTAAGAACGAGTGTAATCCGGCATTATAGATTTGAAAGAATGTTCTGAAGTAGCAGCGTACGCACTTGCTGTGTTCAATAACCGTCTAGATGTGAACGACTTCGTTATTTGATTGAGATTAGCTGTGTTTTTTCGTGCAGTTTGCATTTGTGCGATCGCATTTCCATTATGGAAGGTAGCTGCACGATTAGATATACCACTTTGAAAGCCTTGTACTGTCGTCGACGAGGAATGTTCAGTTTGCACGCCTTCCTCTCTTTCCTGATATTCTTCCATTACATTATTATCAATATTTAAGTTTTTTTCTTCACTTTGCTCTTGTAATGGTGGCGTTTCGACTATTTTCCGGACATCTACAATTTTTTTTACATCATCATTGATTTCACATATCTCCAGCGATGGGGTAGGTGTCACATTGGCTAGGCTAAAATCCATTGGTATGCTATTCATCGTGTCATTACTAATTACTTCAAATGGGTCTCGACAATCTCTAGAGAGTTGAAACTCTTGCAATTGCGTTAGCGGATGATCCAATGAGAAAAAGTCTTGAGAAATATGGGCTTTATTGAATTTCGCATTTGAATTGGCTTTCTGGTTATTCCGACTGCGTTGATTGTGTTGTCGTACGCGCGGAAGATATGCCCAACGACCGCAGTGACGTACTTGTTTATTATTGGTACGCATGCGCTTTCGCGCACGGTCAAATTCGTCGCCGGAAATAGAATCTTCGTCGCTGCAGCCTCGAGCTCGTTTCATATTAGGGTCTAAATTGCTGCGACTACATCGCCGTGGATTCTAATTGTAAGCAATAAAAGATATGTACATTGTTGTTGAATTTATCGAACAAAATTGACAGGTGTTCTTACATTGCCTCGAAACACACGACGGTCAGGAGTTCTTGAATTCGGCTGTGGGCCGGGTTCTGGTACGACGGCAGCGCATCGTCCAAGTGCATACCGATACATCCCATGTCTATCAATCAGACCAATCTCGCTAAGATTTTTTAATGACTTTTCCACAGCCCTATCAAGATTAGGAACTGGTACCAAGTTTCGCATTTGATGTTTGACTTGGTTGATTATTTGCGACATGACGATAACTTGATCACGATTGCCACCACTCAGAACACCCAGTGCCTTTAAAACATGTCGATTCACTTTCTTCGGTACATTGAAATGATCCATAGGAACTCTTTTTTGTTTTAATTTTTTTTGCGGTTTATTAAATCTCACAAATTAGGAGATTACACAAAAATTTAGCAAATACTACTAAAATGAAAAACAAAAAATTTTGCAACAGCACTAATATATTTTTTTGGAAACAAAAAACTAGTTTAAAAATGAAATGCTAAACGAAATTTTTTGTATAATTATTTCAATTTTTGACTGAAATTACTATTGAAACTTCGATGAGATTAAATTCCATTTGAGTTCATTTCATGAGTTGTTTTAGGCAATATAATAATTTCTACACAATGTCACAAATAAAAGCAAAACAAAATCTCCTTCTACATTAATTGTAATGCACTTAATGAAATGGAATTGCCTAATTTTGTTTAATATTTTTTAAGTAAAAACATCTATTCACCTCTCCTTGCATACAGGTGAACAATTTATTAGTTTCTTAATATTTATTTGGTTGAATAATGATTTTATGTGATGATAAATATTATTATTTATTTTATACTGTTAAAATTACATTTGTTTACTTACCGAGAGTGATAGTTTGCCATTTGGCTGAGGTCAACATCAGCCACAGGCCATATACAGCAGCTAAATGTACGTAGACGAATGCGATTATATTGCGCCAAACCAGCTTGAGTCTTCGTTTTTCAGCTTTCTTCAATATTTCAATGTCCTTCACAAGGCCACCATCATAGGTTTCCGCATCCTGTTCGAAGAGTACACCTGTGGAGTTATCAGTCAGCGATTTCGAATCATCACTCTCTCCGTTAACCAAAGAGTTGGTTATCGATTGTGTATTTGCTGTAGCATTTGGTGGCATGTTTATTTATTACCAAATTTACTGCAATTAAGATAAAAATAATTATAATTATTACATAATGTATTTGTAAAAGAACAAAAGTACAATTGAATACTGAATAACTTTTCAAATTTTACATATCCCTATATACAATAGTATTAAACTTTTTAAAGAAGCATTTACTGGTGTTCGTCCAACCAAGAACAATAAATTCCAAATACATAATTTGCATTATTAAAAAATTATTTCACCTCACCACAATAAATGTATGTACAATAAGTAATGTCACTGATGTGTTTAGAAAAAATCAATAGAACTATGAATGTGGAACAAAAGCCTACATATTAAAGAATTAAAGAAGTATTAATCTCTCTATGATGAAATTTTCAAACCGATGACATTTATTTAGACGTAATAACGCTATCACGTACGCCGTGAAAATGCAACAGTGAAGGATACACCTGTGAAACACCTTTGGTAATTATCACACTGTGCTATGACTTGCAAATATTCATATTTATTTTTAAATTATTCTCCTTGTCTGGGGAATCACCAAATATATTAACAATTTGATTAGAATAAGTAAGTAAACAAATGTGCTGAACCCTTTGACTTAGCGGTTTATGAAGGTTTTATATGAGCACGTCTTATTGGCTACAAGTTGTAATAAGCGAATAGCAGCAATAAAAACAAATTCACTATACTTATATAGGGATATGCATGTCTTTAACAAATATTTTAATTTGAATTAGGTTCAATTGTATAAAATTTAATTTTTTATGGAACTGAGAAATACGAAATATAACATTTCACTAATTATAAAACTCACAAACCTAATAATAAATTATTTTTGCAAATTATTTTTTTTTTCACTTATCCTTCACGATTTTTTATGTTACGTCTCTCGTGTGTCACGTTTCAAATGAACTCAACGACTGGTTAGCTAAGGCCACAATGTATTTCAAAAAAATTGTGAGAGTATGGACTCATTTTATACGCTCATTCTCATAAGAAAGCTCTACAAGAAAATCTGCAGGTGGGTGGTAGAGAGCACCTGAGAGAACTATCAACAATCAAAACTGTTTTATGTAGACAAATGCATACATTTTCGATACAAGTATAGAATTTTCATGCGCCTTTCTGCAAACGAATAAGAGATAGCAAAATATATGTGTGTGTGTGTATATACGTGTTCATATGTTTCATCTTAAGGTCAAGGCCTTTCAACTTTGTACGCAAAATGAATGTGAAGGTTTAATATTAGTAGTGTCTTTAGAATGCGACTATACTCAAAGTTAAAAACTAAGTATCGAGCCTTGACACATAGTGTATACATACATATATGTATATATAAATATGCATGCACGGTAATAAATTATAAAGTAGATATGTATGTATGTATGTGTATGCAAAAAATGATGAACTGCTAATAAAGTATAAGGAAATGAATTTTTCATACTTGTAATTAAAATTACGTTAAGGGCGAACCAGAAATATATGTATGCATGTGGGTATTGTAGTTCTTAAAGCATTATGCCGTCATGCATGTATAAATATTATAATTTATCAATATTAGGCGTAAAAATTATGCATACATATGTACATTTGTGAGGAGAGACTATACATATGCATAAGAAATACATATGTATATGGAGCACTAACAGCCGGCAAACAAGTGGCGGATACACTCATAAAAAGCGGACTTGCTCTTTGAGAGTAAAAGCGCTATTTCACTTTGTAGAGAATTCGCACCAGACATCTGTTTCTTCATGCCAGTGATAGGCAATGGAATAATTTATTAAACCTTATTCAGTTTCCTTACACTTTTCACTACAAAAAATTGACAATTGTCATAAATGATGAAATAACTGATCGCATCTTGTCTATTTCCATGTCAACGTTAATCGAAGTGATAGTTGATTCGCATATGTACATATATATATATAAATATATATAATATCAATTTGAAAATAAAATAAGTACCTACTTTAGTTTCCATCAAAAGAGTACTTTGTGCATATTGGTAACCCGAAAGATAGCTCTCAAAATAGCGTCAGCCAACCGGCGAATCGAGTTGCTGTGCGTAAATATCACGCGATTCTGGCGTGAGCCGATGTTGGCGCATACTTTTACGAAAACAAGTCTATATTACAGACACACAAACAATTATATGTGCAAAAACATACACGTGGTATGGATGTTTATGTTTGAAAAAAATTAGTTATAATACATACAAATATTTATGTAAAACAAAAAAAGTTTTGCAGAGAAAAGCTTGGCGCGGGTCCAAAAAATCAGTTACTTACTTATTATCACACAGTCATTGCTTCAGTTTGCATGGTAATTACTTGAAGCAAATGCAGTTCAGTGAGAATTAGCTTTGCTCTCTATTATAAATAGCATATCGCAACTGATGTAGAGAGAACTTTTATTCGTATTACCTTGGTAATGAACTAGTTTGCACTGCTGTTATCAAAGACTTAGCGATTGCGACATATATTTATAGAAAATTGCACTGAGCTAATAGTATTATCACAACTCGACGCACTATGTCATAAGCGTTCTTCGAAAAGGAATGGAAATAAATTCAATAACCTTTTTTTTTTTGAAGTAGCCACAATAATATTATAATTGCCATACTTTAATATTTCTTAATTCAAATAAGTGTTCCTTGTTCCTGTCATCTATAACCTTAGGTGAATAAGCAACAGGTCTTCTTACTATCCACTTAATTCATACATGTACATATGTAACTATATTGTATGTAGAGACCGACCGGCCACAAAAGTAAGCATCAGCATCGGTATCGGCATCGGCCATATTTGGCCGATTCTTTCTACTTCCTTCGGATTACACTAAAATACTTTTTTTTACTTATTTGATTTCTTTAGAGCATAAAATTTTAATTCTTCTGTTTACCATATAAAATACAGTGAATCACATTTGACTAAACTAACAATTCATTATGGTAATAATTTAAGTCTAGTAAAAAGAAATTCAATAATTTTGCATTCATGAAAGGTTTTATTTAGCATTGCTAGAAACATTCGATTTATGTCAAATATGCACAGTTTTGTTTACAGTTGTTAAGATTTTGAAGATAATGTCATAAAGCCACTATTACAGAAGCTTTCGTAACTATTTTTAAAAGTTTGCCATAGACAAGGTCACGTAATTATCACTTGGTGCTGGCCTGGACTATAGGGTGCATTGAAAAGAACCTCCCAAACAAGCTTCCGAAGTTTCTGTGGCGTCACTATCACTATTTGCCGCCTTTCACAATGCGAGATATAAATGACAAAAGTCATCTCTTTGAAATTAACTGATTCTTTTTACGAGACCTACTATTTTCGAATATTGGCCTTAATGCTCATATTTGTCCTTAAGGGGCTATACCAGTATAACCCATGAAAAATTAAGCGATTTTAGTGAATTTTTTTAAAGAAAGTACTCGATCGAATGTTTCGAAGTTTTTTGGACATAATAAGGTGTACTTTCAACTATATTTTAAGATTTTTATTTTACAAAAATTTTGAAAAATAAAGGAGTTATGGGCTGTCTTGGGAGGTGCCAAAAAAAGTTCCCCAACTGCTGTCATGATTCCGGCCGAATGAGTAACTGAAACACAAAAATTGAAAAATGTTATTAAAGTTGAATATATTCCCTATACAATGACCTACAATAATTGAAAAATATCAAATATTAACAAAATGGCGTAGTTCTGAAAAAAATTAGATTTTTTAGGTAAAAAATTGTCGTTTTTTAAATGCCAAATTGACAATCTGCGCCAATTACCGTGGGATCAGCCTCCTAAATATCGCATACAAGGTTCTATCGAGCGTACTGTGTGAAAGACTAAAGCCCACCGTCAACGAACTGATTGGTCCTTATCAGTGTGGCTTTAGACCTGGAAAATCGACAACTGACCAGATATTCACCATGCGCCAAATCTTGGAGAAGACCCGTGAAAAGAGGATCGACACACACCACCTTTTTGTCGATTTTAAAGCTGCTTTCGACAGCACGAAAAGGAGTTGTCTTTACGCCGCGATGTCTGAATTTGGTATCCCCGCAAAACTAATACGGCTGTGTAAATTGACGTTGAGCAACACCAAAAGCTCCGTCATGATTGGGAAGGACCTCTCCGAGCCGTTCGATACCAAACGAGGTTTCAGACAAGGTGACTCACTATCGTGAGACTTCTTTAACCTGATGCTGGAAAAAATTATAAGAGCTGCAGAGCTAAACCGAGAAGGTACAATCTTCTACAAAAGTGTACAGCTCCTGGCGTACGCCGATGATATTGATATCATCGGAAGCAACAACCGCGCCGTTTGTTCTGCTTTTTCCCGCATGGGGAAGGAGGCGAAGCGAATGGGTCTGGAGGTGAATGAGGACAAGACGAAATATCTCCTGTCATCAAACAAACAGTCGGCGCATTCGCGCCTTGGCTCCCACGTCACTGTTGACAGTCATAACTTCGAGGTCGTAGATAATTTCGTATACCTGGGAACCAGCATCAACAATACGAACAATGTCAGCCTCGAAATCCAGCGCAGAATAACTCTTGCCAACAGGTGCTACTTTGGACTGAGTAGGCAATTGAACAGTAAAGTCCTCTCTCGACGAACCAAAATCAAGCTCTATAAGTCGCTTATCATTCCCGTCCTGCTCTACGGTGCAGAAGCTTGGACGATGTCAACATCAGATGAGACGACACTAGGAGTTTTCGAGAGGAAAATTTTGCGCAAGATTTATGGTCCTAAGAACATTGGCAACGGCGAATACCGCAGACGATGGAACGATGAGCTGTACGAGTTATACGACGACATTGACATAGTTCAGCGAATAAAAAGACAGCGGCTACGCTGGCTAGGTCATGTTGTCCGAATGGACGAAAACACTCCAGCCCTGAAAGTGTTCGATGCAGTACCCGCCGGAGGAAGCCGAGGAAGGGGAAGGCCTCCACTCCGTTGGAGGGACCATGTGGAGAGCGACCTGGTTACACTTGGGATCTCCAACTGGCGCCGAACTGCGAAGGAGAGAGAGAGATGGCGCATTATCGTCGATTCGGCTATAACCGGCTAAACGGTTGCAACGCCAATCACAAATTGACAATTTACAACAAATCAAACAGATCGTAGGTCATTGTGTAGTAAACATATTCAAGAATACTCAGTTTAAATTTGCAGCCAATCGGTCAATTTCGCATTGAGTTATGATGTCAGCAATTTTGTGAAAAGTCGTTTCGAGAAAAACGCGAATAGTCGAAACTATAGCGGCTTATACCTGTGAGCGATTGCTCTTTGGAACGCAGCAATTCAAAAACTATTCAAGATACGACCTAACCGCTTTCACAGGTTATTTTTGAAATTATAAACTATCGAATAAGCACCGAGTTATGAAAATGTTACACAAGTATACCCCCTTAAAGGAAAAAAGCTATATTGCTGATTGTTGATTGCTGATTCGCTTTGAGAAAACGCGAATAACTTCTTTGTTCTATCTCTATCAACTTATATCTTATAATAATATTATAATTTATTTAGTTTTAAATATTAATTAAATGAATAAACAACTTCATATTTACATATGAATTGAGTTGTTTACTTATTTTGTGATGTTATTTGTCTTTGTTTTTATTTTGTTACTATACTAATTTACTAAATAAAGTTGTTGATGAAAGAATCGGCATCGGCATCGGCATCGGCCAAAATTTTGGTATCGGTCGGACACTAATTGTATGTACCGTAAGTATATGCTCCGCTGTGAAACACTTGGAAAAGCGTCAAAATAGTATAAATTTATTTAAAAAGTTACTTCATTGAAACATGGATATTTTCTATAAATAACCCGAATATAAATATAAATTTAATTGAATATTTATATTTATTTATTTGTACTTATATATTTTTTTAAAAGTATTTTTAACTAGAATCCGACCAAAATATTTCTAACGGGACGTAAAAAAACACCAGTTGTCTGATTAGTTGTGTTTGTAGATCATACTAGTTGGAAGTAGTTTATAACTAGTTTATTTGTCTGCATAAAAAGAATTCGTACATGTAGTATATGTGGAATTAAACACATAACCCTTGTTCTTTAGAGCATAATTATATGCAAATTTTCACTATTAGTTAGTGTTAGTTTAGAATGAAATGCTTCTGGTGAATGCTGCTAAAACGACTGATTTAAGTACATTCCAGTTACGTATACAGACTAGAATGGAATATTTTTTCAGGTTGTTATTATTTTCTAATGTCGCATTTAACAATAAAACTCGAGCTTAAAGAATAATGACACGTCAATTATATTACGACCTATTAACTTCAGATTTTTTCAGTTATTAAGCTAGGACATTTGCAATTCAAAAACAAGTGAATCATCTAAAACATTTTTATAGACATTATGACTCACAATATACCGATATATACTATACATTATATATTATATAGTAATTATAATAAATCTTGAAATAATACAATAAACTTTCCAGAAACGCTTTATTTGCGTAACGGACCCAGATATGAATATAGTAAGTATAAGTAAATATATCAAAAACCGAAATACTCTCTCTTGGTTAGAAGTGGTAAAGATTAAAACCACAAAAACGTGAGTAGCGATTTAGGGTTTTATGGGAGATATTTTTGTTTGTATAAATTATTGAAAAATTAATATTTTCCAAAATTTACGTGTCTTGTCTAATACTTTTTAATGCCACAATATATTTTATTTTGCCGCAAAACTTTGATTAAACCTATATTGGCTTTGCGTTCTAAACTTTGCTGTGATTGAGTATAATGAAATCAAACAATTGAAATTAAAAGTCATTATACTAAGTTAATTTATTTATCACTATATAAATATGCGAATATATCGTCAGAGGCCTCGTACATGACTATAGGAGCTTTTAATCATGGTATAGATAGCCATAAATATTTTTATATAGAGCGCATGCAGCTTAATATATACGTCTTTGGAACACAAATTTATATATTTTATTTCCTTTATCACCGATATGTAATTTAAAAAATGAAAAAAGGCGGGGTTATACTTTGATCGCCAGCATTTAAAATTGTATACAAATAATTTGCATAAACTACGAGCAGACGAACTTTCAACTTGATGTAATCAATTTCCGGATTGAAACGCATTTGGAATTAGATCTGTTTTCAACTTAACGTCATTTAAATATAATACGTATACGTGCAACAAACGCGTACGTACGTTGGGAGGTACATACGTATATAAATTAATACAAAGTGCTGCCCGCCATCAAGGGATCAGATATCAATGAACTGCTTGTGAATATTTCCTCGACAATGCTGTATTTTAAATGGGAGTTCCATTTGCATGCCTGCTATGCAATGCAAATTTCTTTTAAACCAGGCATGCGCCCATTTATTAAGTTTAACATATATAATCATGTATGGAAGCCATACTTTGGAGTTGTAAATGCATAATTTACTTAAAAGTTGCTTCACAAAGCAAATATTTTAATAGTTATTTTGCATAAAATAATGATTGGCCGTTTTATAAAAGAGGACGATTTATAAACTTAGCTTGTAAAAGCCTTTTGAGGAATAATGTTAACTTTTATGATTATGTTAATTTCCATTCTAAAAAACTTGCATTTTGAATATTGTTTTAAGTGCGTAGAATAAATTAGTAATTCAAACTTCATTAGAATCAATTAATTTTAGTTGCTGGAATTTTGCTTAATTATATCTTGAATTTTTGATATTCTATATGCCTAATGTGCCTATATTCATTAAATCTTAAATAAAGAAAAATAATATTATAATAATTTTGCACTAAAAATCACCGGTTTGAGGACTAGTGCATATATAATTGTTAGACAGAAGATAAAAAAATTATTTCAAAAAGCATTAAGTGTTAAAATGGTAGTTTGCATAGCTTAGAAAACATAAGTACATGCATATGTACATACGTACATTTACATACAAAAGTGTATGCAAACATAAATATATGTATGTATGCATTTACTAATTTAAATAATTTAAGACACCTTGAAAATTTGTGTCTGCGTGCTAATGACAATCGAGAAACGGAGAAAACATATTCTCCTTGAATTTTGACGTGATGCTGCAGGCAAAACTGGTTGCTGAGAATTGCAGTGTTTCTGGTACACAGAAAGAACTATTGTTGTATAATCACAGCAAGGTATCACAGTAAATGGATAGAAAAAATTAACCAACAAAGCGTATACATTGTCTATACAAGTTACAAACAAAAAGATGTATGTATGTACATAGTATGTGAAAAGAAAATTTCAAAAGAATATGAGAATATTGAAAAAGCACACTCGCGTTGGTTTTTAAAGCATGTATTTTTAAAAATCCTCAATTAATTTGACTTCAAATAGTTTTCATTTTAAATGTTTGCGCTCCCTTAACCAACTACTAACCTTTCTTAGATTCCACGGAAGAAAATTTATCACAAGTTTATTTGCTTCTATACTTCTTTTCCACGTTCGAGCACTTATTTATCCACAAATTGACTTTTATGCAAGTGCTTATATTGAAAATTTTACACTTTATATTATTTTGTGACCAATTGGAAAACACTCCCGGTGTTTGAGTGTAATTCCGCAATTTCAATACCACGACTGCTTTGAAATTTTACCAGTCGTCCGTACTATTCGCGACTTCTGCTCGCACTGATCTTGTCCAAACGACGTATGCGCCTTTAGACAGCGTTTAGGTTTGCAGTCGTTTAATAGATCTATCGACGCGTGTTCTCGTTTGCTTTGGGCGCTTTCTGCATACAAGCGCACAGCATGAGACGTAATGAGAAAATCAGCAATACAAAAACAATATAATACCTATGTGTACTTATATATGTATCTTCATACCTTCGCAACATGCGATTCTGGTCTATAATATGTACGTAGTTATGGCGTTCCCAGAAGTTCTCAAATGTGTCAACGATTATGTGTTCCATACCTTATCTCATATGGAAAAATATAATATAAATATTGCATTAGCATTAATCAAATTATTAGTTGCTATTTAAGGTTTTTTTTTGCAAATATCATCACTGAGTCAATCGATGATCGTGTGCTAAATCTTCCATATGTACATACATGCATATGTATGTATATAATTTCACGGTCAAAGGGGATAAACAAATTACGATGCGTAGAAATAGTGGCATGTTTAATTCCATAAATCTGTAGATTAATTCGGGAATCATTTGCTTATTTTAGAGTAATCTTTTGACTATTATCAACATGCACTTTTTAATGCACGTAACGATGTAAATAGCAAGAGATTATATTCGCGAGAGTTTTGTGATAGGTGCATCATATATGTAAACGCTTTTTGTTTCTAATTTATGTATATTATAACCTCTTCTAAAAATTTATAGCAAAACACAACATAACTAACTGTAATAAATTCTGGAAATTTGCTATGTCACAATCTATTAAGAATAGATTGATTATGTTTAGCCGAATGAGATTAGATTAGATTGGAAACGAGATATTCGCTGCGATCTGTAGTTTTTGTGTCCCTCTGTTTACAAGTTGTTATCCAATACCAGCACATTTTGGAATCTTAAAAATCTGCTTAAACAAAAGAGGTAAAGTGGTATCTATGCGGATAAAACGATCTCAAAAATTGCTTTTTCTTCTTACAATCGTAAAACCATACAAATGATCGCCAGTTCTACAACTAAGTGGTTCGCCATTTACTTATATCTTATAATAATATTATAATTTATTTAGTTTTAAATATTAATTAAATGAATAAACAACTTCATATTTACATATGAATTGAGTTGTTTACTTATTTTGTGATGTTATTTGTCTTTGTTTTTATTTTGTTACTATACTAATTTACTAAATAAAGTTGTTGATGAAAGAATCGGCATCGGCCGATTCAGATTCAGGCCAGTAATGGAAAATTCGCCACCAATATTTTAATCGTTTGTTATGATCGGATCGGGCACCAAGTTAGGTCAGGTCAAGGAGTAGATCTCCGCAACTGCAGAGTCTCACTTAAACAGCTCCGACAGTTCTTTGTTGAACCCAAATACTCCTATCAGATCGCCAAGACCCTCATGATTCGACAAAACGCTTGGACTTTATTGCAAAGTTCTTAAGTGGGCTAATGTCGATTCCAGCCATTTCGCTGAGTTCGACAAAGGTATGCCTACTAAGATGTTTTAACATAACCAATGCTGGATAACAGGTACCAGGAAATTGAATTTTATTGTGATTAGTTAATAAGAATACAAAGCAAATATTTACAGAAAAATTAGTTCATAATATCTATAGTAAACAATATTAATGTTTAAGATTTCGTTTGCCACTAAATTGACATTTTCCAAAAAAAAAGTTGTATAGTACATATACAGTTTAATTGGAAATAATCAATTTTATCAATGCCAAACTGCAATATATTTAAAATGCATTGTTAAGAATCTGAAGCAATTATATTATTAAATATTTACCTAAACAGTCATACATTTTATTTTTTACTAGTAATTATTATTTTTTAAGTTTGTGAGTATTGTTAAATATTTTCTTCGTGGCTTAAATACTTCCTTCTTCAACTTGTGCTACTGTACTAATAAACCAATTTTATGGGTACAATATAATTTCTAATATTATCACTATGCTTGGTTATTTATTACACACTAATTTTTACCTTTGGCTTATTCTTGACTGGTGATAAAAATACCTATGAGATTTGGCTGGATTATTCCCAATAATGATAATAGCTACTTTTAGTAATTTATATTAAGTTCAATAGTACAACAATAATCAGTAATTATTTATAAACTCTATATCTCTCTATACGTCTATGGCCAAGTATGGGCATCAGATTAATATTATTATTTACAATGAATACTATTTTTTAATTTTTCTAAAAACCTTCTTTAAATTTAAGTATGGAAATTCTGGTGATTTTAAGTTAAATAGCAATCATTTGATATTCTCCTAACGGGAAATTTTATTTTCTTTAAACCGCCTATAATTCAATTTCAGTTGGCTTCCAATTTTATAAGAAGGATTTTCGTGATCGGAATTTATGAATATAAATTGCATCCTTAAATATTCGTATATGCTTTTCTGATCAAATTTGGGAAACTTATAGAGAGCATAACAGTTTTTATTTCTGTCAGCTTTATATGTGTAAGTATATTACTGTTGTCATATAGATCATAGGTATTTGAAATTGACACGACCATATGGAGACATTACATGCAGGTATATATACGATTACACATTTGGTTCGAATTCCATAAGTTTATAGGCTGAGCGGCCGCAAGACTGGCAGTATTCGATCACGTGTTACGGAAATAGCAGTTTATTTATTTATAAACGGAATTCCATATCTACTTACAAACCATATATATTATTATGATTATTAAAAATATCTAATTAAATGATAGTAGTGTGATAACGTCGACATAAACCCATACAATTATTATTATTTTTATATTTACTTCTTAATTAAATCAAATAATGCATTTTTAGTATGTTTTATTTTTGAATTTTAATATTAACTTGGTTCTTTGTTTATTTTAAATTGTTATATATTTACAGAAATGATATTGAGGACTATGATCGTAACGTTATTTTTATACTCTTGCAACATGTTGGTGAAATCGCATAATAACCACACCCATTTTCCATACAAAGTTTGTGTAAACTTTTAAATGAGTGTTAATTCACTAACGAAAAACGTCGGAACTACTAATTTAAAGATCCTTTAATTAGGGTGCCCACTAAATGGCTAAAGGCACATTTTCAATACAGTGAATTGAAATTATTTTCACTTAATTATATAATCTATTTGGAGATGAGAAAGAACGGCTTGATAGTGAGGTTTACTACTCCGGATTGAATTTAAACATTTTATCACCTGCGATGGAAGTTAAAAAGGAAATAGTTAGTACTGGACCAATAGGTCACTTGACCAAAACGGACAGAACAACATTATAGAATTAGATTGTGAAAATATTAACCCGATATTGCTTAGTTTGGTGAAAATCAAAATCAATTGTCGTTGGTATAATCCGTTATGTTGATTGAACGATTTTTTGTGCCAATTTTGGAGTACGTATTATATTCTAAATCAATGAATTCGATATACACCTTTATATTCTATGAATCAAGTCAAAAATAATAATCAATTAAAAAAGAATCACCAGGGAGATAGTTATCTTAATGTACTTTTAAAAAAATATTGAGTAAAACAAACTTTGACTTAAACAACAGACAACTCCTGCTGTTGATAACAAAAGTCAAAGTATTCTGATTATTAGTATTCGAATTATATTGCTCTAGCATTTTTTACACTGTACAACTCTCGGCTGGGTATTGTACTAAACTAATTTTTTTCCGGGAGATTGAGTCGTAAGTAAAAAAAGTATATTAGTAAATGAGCGAAGTTAGCCTCCAAAATCGAATTATTTGACTTCGATGTTCGAAAAAAAGGATTTTTTAATTATTAATAATTATTGGAAATAGTTACTAAAAAAATCCAAAATATGGATACATTTTCCTCTTAATTTACCCATCCCAGAATTCTTCAATTTATAAAATTTTAATATTTTTCGAAGATCTAACTTTGACGCTTCATGGCATTTTCCTTATTGGAGGTTGGACGAATAGTTTAATACTCCATTAAATGTAGAAAAATGTTAATTATATTCATATTTTGGATTTTTTTGTAATTATTAATAATAATTTTCTATTTAAATACTTTTTTCGAACTTCGAAGTCAATTATTTCGATTTTAGAGGCTAAATTCGCAAACGGCATCCTTTTTTACTTGCAACTCAATCTTCCATAAAAAATCGTTTGGTCCAATAGCAAGAAAAAGGTCGATTTTGTCGTATAGTGTTATATTTACTTAATTTAAATTTTTTGCTCTTTAAATTGGGAATGTGTTTTATTTTGCGAGTGCAATTTTTGAATGAAATCACGCCTTGGATGGATGATTGACCCAGTTTTACGTGACTTACAATTTAAAAAAAAAGTTCTACCATTTTTTTGTGTCACCTGGGTGATTTGACCATAACATGAAATGTGTTTATTTTACTTTTTCTATAATTTGAATTTATATCTCGACTGGAGTTAGTATCAAATAACTTCCACATATACATAAATATTTAAATACATATACTTATGTATATTTTTCTGAATTGAGATTCACGGAATATCTTCATAGAAACAGAAATATCAGCTACATGCCGTAGCTTTCAGAACGATGCGTACTATTTTGAAGTATCTTAATTCGCGATTTTTAACTCCTTATAAAAGTAATTGTTAACGCTCGTTTTCATAATTAACTTTTCCTGACCAAATAGGTAATTGCTTTCCATTCGCATGTTAAGTGTATAAAAATCGAATATCCATATATTTTATATAATAATATTCTTATACAAAAACAAACACTTTTTTTAGATGATATTACAGTTACATTACTAGGTACTTGCAAATTGATAACAAATATTGACCTTTTGCAAATAGCTCGGTTGAAAGTACAGATATACTTCCAGAATAACACGCATTTAAATTTTTAAACATAGCAGCGAATGTGAAAAAATCTTCACTCAATAGTAGAAAGTCTATCAAAATTGGCATAGTAATTTATATGCACCTACATAATTGCCATTTATACAATATTTTTACATTTTAATATTAAAATGGAATCCCATTTTGATGTCCGTATAAGCCATAACTTACTCTGAGCTGGTTGGTATTGCAGATAAGCAAAATTTAACCATTGCCACGACCGGAAAATGCTTCTAATAATCAAAATATAGTGTGGACACAATTTAACTTAAGTTTGGCAGAAGGGATTATAGTGAGGAAACTCATGTGGTTTAATTCTTTTTAAGTTAGCCGTCTAATGTACATATTTTCCTAACTTCTAAAGCAATTTACTGTAGAGTGTGAATAAGAATGAAATTAATTCTAGTAATCATTTTCTAGTAATAATACGAACTTTTACTAAAAATAGATAAACTCAGTTTTGTAATTCTCCTAGTCCCCATATATGAACGTATTATTATAATTTTGGAATTACTTTAGTTTTAGGCCAAATGTGTAAGAGTTAACCCGTTCTAACTAATATAAAGACTTAATAATTGATGATCTAGGCTAATTCCGCAAATTATAACCAAAAATTGGTATGAATCTCAGTTTTGTTACTAATATGTCTACTAATCTGTAGTTGTTAATTAAAAATAAAATAATTTATGTATTTATTTAGGTACATAACATTTTATAAATGTATGAGCATTAATCTCAAAATTGATTTCTTCATATAATACACATACAAGATTAAGAAATTATGCTGATATATTATACACATATATGTATGTATTTATGACTTTTAATTGTGCCGTGAATGTATTATGTGTCTGCATGCATCAGACGTGTGCCGCGTGCCTTTGTCAATTATTTTCATAACTGTTGATAAAGCAAACTCAAAATATATACATAAGTGTAAAAATAAACACAACACACACAGCCTGTCACCTCACTTTATAGAATCTTTTAAGATACGTGCATGAGTTGTCATTTACCCTTAACCTTGAATGTATCAATAATAAGAAGTTCTAACTTGTATTAATTTTGAGAACTCTCCCTTTCAGGGATTTCATCTTTAGACAAAACTCAGATGTTCGATAATGTGTAAAATTTCTTTCTTTCAATGAAAGAATTCAGTTTTGAAGAATTATTTTATTATAAATAATTCGGATTTATAAATATAGTATATTTTTGTAGATTTGATTTTTTTGTTACTGTTATTAAACTGTCAACTCTTCAAGCTACACAGAGATGAAGCAAGTTTATTTTGCAATAAAACTAAACATTTGAATTCATAAACAATAAATAGTAATTTACAGAAACAAGGATTTTATGTAATAAAAACAATAAATAATTATACATATTGATAATACAAAATCGTACACTTACAATGAATACAAATTTCTCAAAATAAAATGAAATACATATGTATGTATTTTAATTGAATTGATTGAAGAAGAATATGTGCAAATAGTCCCAGCAACTAATATAAGTTTAAACTTATTTTTTGCCTTTGGAATGAAATTTTAAAAGTACTAGTGTCTTATCTGTTCCATGCTACTTTAATATTTAATTCATTCAATGTCAGTGAACTTAGTATTTAAACCACGTTTGGTTATTTACATATACTCCTATAAAATATTTATTTTATATACATTTGTAGTTACCAATACTTTTGACTCTCAGTTTATAGTTAAATTTGTTATATGTAATGTTAATTTGTAATGCAAATTTCCGAACCCAACAGTTGGAAATGTAACCGGAAAGACAAGAATACATCCGCTCCTTGCCGGTAACTTTGACAACATTTTCGAAAACTTTATTTGAAGTTGCAAAAATATGAAATACATACATATAAGTTATTGCAGCATGTCGAAATTATTAAATTAAATTGGGAAACTTCATCTTGTTCTGGCTTCTGAAGAAACATACTAACCAATAAAAGCAAAAATCCAATGGGAGTTATGTCCTTAGGTTATTTTGTTACTGCGCAATATTTTAAATTACTTTAATTTTTAAGTTAAAACGTTTGCCAAGTTTATTTGAAATTCACAAACTAATTATTTCTTATCCACAAAAGAATAACAAACATCTGTTTTCATTGAAATGACTCGTCTCCGACAGGACTTTGGCGTTGCCAGCAGTCGCAATATTTATTATTCACAAATATTTCGTCGCTGGTTTCTTGTAAATAGCAGTTGCATCCAATATTTATTTAAATTTTTTTAACAAAAATTTAATTTGATTATTTACATGTAGTATTTATTTGTTTTGGTACTTACGGTATAAACATTTTTATGTTATAAACCTAATTTCCCATTATTGCAGAATTACCCTAATTTAAAAAAAATGGTAATCCCGCGATTTTGCGGTATAAATTAAAAAGCATATGCACTTGTCATTCTAATTAGATTTTCCAAAGTTTCAAAGTGATTAAGAAGATTATAATCTTTTAAAATTCGTAATGAAAGTGTTAATATTAGTCTCTCAATGTTATATTTTGTTTTATTTTATAACTTTCTGATGTATAATTAATTTTGCAAACTCATCTAAGTTTTACAGTCTGTGGTAGGATTTTCGCATGTATCCTCGTAGTTGTCCAGCAACAGATGATTTATGGAATTACTAAATCGGGTAAGTGAGCATGGGGCATTGCAGTTGGGTATGTGGATTTCCTTTGGAAATTTGTCTTCGCTGTTATAATAATAAACAATCTGAAAATTAATTAGAGTTTAAGTATATGTATATGTATGTATGTGTAGAACATAAAATTATATGTTTCCGGACTTACCTTTACTTCGAAATCGTCTTTAAACAAGGAGCTATGATGTAGTTCGAACGATAGTGCAGACGCATAACTTGGTAATGTATCGGTCTGATCCAATATATTTAAAGTATTCATAATATTTACTAGTGTAATATCATGACCTGAGTACAAGAATATTTTACGATCGGGATTTAAATTCTTTCTTCGCTTATTCTCCATTTTTTTAATTATCTCCGCTAAAAAGGCTCCACCCTTCACTTTTTTCATTAAATTCGATTCTGTATAAAGTGAGTAACTACGAGCGGCTAATGACTCTAATTTATCAGGATATATATTTTCTGTCCAATCAGGTAATACTAGTCCTGCTTCCGCTTCGACTTTTAAAGTTGTATACAACAATTCGACATCAATTAGCGTAGATATATTCTATGTGAGAGAAATTATTATTATAATTATTTTAACTTTACACATAACTATACAATATTCATTTATGACATACATACATACGTAAATGTTTTCCCCATATTCAAAGCGTTTACATACACCTATATATAGACGCCCCAAATGGCCTTATAAAACTCACCTTGCCCGAGTGTTTCGTTAACAATTTGAATAGTTCCGCATTTTCTTCGTTTAATTGTCGCAACTCTGGTGGTGGATTATTATACAATTTCTGCAGAATTGTGTCATATTTCAAACATGGTTTCTTTTGTGCCAAAAGCTAAATAAGATACGAGAAATTTCTTAATTCGATTAGAACATTACAGCATAATTTGCGAAGACAAAACTTGTTAAAAATCAATAGATAATGCCTATAACGTTTGTAATACAATTTTTGTATGGATGTGTTAGCACAAAATTTAAAACATATTATGAGATCAAAAAGAGCATATATCTGTGAATAAATATGAATTTACATGAATAAAACATAAAATTATAATTTCCTCATTTAAAATCAACGCATGATTCGATATGACATCGTTACAAAATTAGTTATTTATGATTATATTTTAGCATGGATCAAGGATACTCAAAACGTGATCTTTGTAAGAATATTTATAATCTACCTTAATGATTTACATACATAACTATGTTCTATACAGAACATTGTATACACATACCGTATCCTCATTTCGTGGTATAACATTTACCGCTGCCGGCTGCCATGGGATTGGCTAAATGTAAAATTGTGATTATATAAATTGGAAATGTAATTATTACATATATAAATTATATATACTCTCACCAAAACTTTGTTGTGATCAAGTGGTGGCATGAAACCTGCCAAGACACTTTGCGCGCTCATAATACAACGTTCAGCTGCCGAGCTTAAAGCGAGTACCTGTTGCTGCGTATAAATACCGTTTGGTGGCAGTAAACGATAGTAACGCATGCGCAAGTTTTTACCCAAATTATAAGACTGTTGACTGCCTTTCTAAAAAAGATTAAAAAACTACATAGTATATAAAATTTTGTTATTTTGCATAAATTCAATATTTGATTACCTGTGTAAGGGCTCCCAGACCGCCCGGCCATTCATGTAGTGCATGTGGGTCAGTGGGGTAAAATGAACTAGGCGTCTTCTCACCATGTCGAAAAACCTATAAATAGTTTTATGTGAGGCCATTTATCACTTTATTTTTTGGGAAAAGAATGTGTGTAAATATTTACATGCTTTTAATTATCTGTATTTTATCTGTGTTATCTAAATTTCATTAAGATAAACTATCACATATATAAATTATATGTATTCACATAGATAATTATTTAATAATCAGGTATTCTTCGTATCAAAATTGATAAATACTTACAATCGAGATCATTCGTAGGTTTCTTAAGCCCTGTTCATCATTATTATCGCCAAAAACGAAATAAGCCATCATAACGGTGCATAATGCACCACCTAAAATTATAACCGATATTTTCGTGCTTCGCCGGGACTGGCAATCGAGGCTGACCATCTTGGCGTATGAGTGATGTTTTTGTTTCACTTCACTAATATGACGATGAATTTCATAACAATTTCAGTTTTTCGGTATAATTGTTTTATAAAATTACACTTTATTTCACTATTTTTCCGTTCGAATGTGGTATAAAACTTTTCATAAATCGAATGAACTATATTAATACATACATACGTATGCAAAAATCCAAAAATAATCAACAATTTCGTTGTTAATATAGAATGTATGTGTATGCCATATGTGTTTACTTAATATTTAGTTATTTTACGAATTGTTTGTCGGGTTTGTATTTCTCATCCCAACAGCAAGCAAGTGACTGAATTGCGTTATGTACAGTACATATGGAACTGAGCGAACATAACAGAGAGATATTTAGCGACTAGTCGCTATATTTGAATACTCGTACACTTATAATTAAATAAACCATAGATACACAGTAAACTCGAGTTTTGTGGTCTGTGCTCTTAACATTTCTCATCATTTCCGATTGAGCGTATGTATTGCATGAGCTGAGTATACTTCGTATATGTACACACATACCCCAAAGGAAATAGCTGACCGAATTTGTTATACATAAAAAAAATTACTATCGACCTTAATTAGTTATATATAATTTTTTTTTTTCAAGGAAAGGAAAATGATAAATATAACGCTAAAATGCATGTTTTATTTAATAGCGACCTTCCATTATTGGAATGTTATTGTATGTTATTAAAACAAATACGCTTTAGATAAGTTTTAATTTAATAAAAATCTATTCGCAATATTCGACAATGGTTACATTCAATAAGAAGTTTCCAAAATATACAGACAATGAAACAAATAAGTACAATTTACTTTTTACGCTCATTTCTCTCTTAAACTTTAGTTTCTGTATCAGACGGTTCCTCCACAAGATACTCATGCTCAGAGTCGTCGGACTTTTTAACTAGATTACTCTCAGAATTCACATCATAAAATTCATAATTTTGACAAGAATCTTTGTTAGATTCCTGTTCCGTTTCTTCAGAATCATTTTCGTTTTCAAGACGTTCACGTTTACGTGGACTCACAGTTTCAGAATCGTCCTCTTCTGTCGCTACCTCATAGTCTTGTTCGTGAAAATAGTTTGGTATATGGTAATCAATATCCGAGTGAACCACATTATTGGGAAATTGCAACTGATGTTCGAAATCGCTAAGATAATACACCATACCGTAAGCGTCGACCACATAGGTGGCCGTGTTGCAGGCAGCCGTCCACTGTGGCACATATTCATGAAGGTAAGCGCATGTATAGGGTGCGACATTGGGCAACACTTGTGGTATACAATAACAACCTGGTCGATAATATTCGAATTCGTATTCCTCAATACTGGGACATGGTACAATCGAGTGCAAAAGCGCCATCGATATGCGATTGGAGTTACGCTTTCTTGACATCTCATCCAATTTGACGATTTGAAAATCTAGACTTCCAACGGTTCCGGGGACTCGATCGGCTCCAATTGATTGGCGATATTGATGCAAATGCGTAAATAAAAAATATGCACTTGAAATTGGCGCATCAAATAGAAATTCAAATAGATTTCCAATATCATCAAGTAAACGATACTAATTAAATGTAAGTTTATATAAATATATATTTATAAAATAGATATTTGAATACAGTCAAATAATTGACAGAGATGAAAAAATTTTGAACTTGATTGCTACAAATTTTGATTTTTAAAAAACACGATGTTGAAAAGCAATTTATATCAAGTTGATATTCTTATTAATTTCGATTTTGTTTCAGTTTAGGATTCTACACAATCAACTTTTTAGTCGAATGTGAATATTTGAACAGGGTTTTGAAAAATTTCGAATAAGATTCTCCAAAGTTTGAATATTGAACAAGTTTCAAATAAAATATTATTGAAAGTAGAATGTATTTCAGTAAAAATGAGGTTTTTTTTATAGTTATTATTTAAGTTAAAAAGGCATTACAAGAAACCTTCAGCTATGGGTCGAACCTTAAATCCTTCCGTTAGTGTTTTTATTTGTAATTTATTCAATTGTATAATAGAATAAACACTTCTCATTCAAATAATTATTTTTAATCATTATAAATTTATTTGACACTTAAATATATATTTACAAAATATAAGAAATAAATAACGTATACATATGTACACATATATAATAAGTAATTATAATATTATTTATAGTTCATTTTTTTTTTTAATTTATAATAACTCTATAATTACTAAAATATAATTAAGTACTTATCAATTGAATAATAACTTTTTTGTTACATAAAATTAAAGCTTGACGATATTATTAAAATATTGTACCTGGAATGAACTGCAATAATTAATTCACTTATTTGCCTTTCTTTTTCTATACATATTTAAGTTGAATTATTATAAATTAATAAGCGTATTTGTCTTATATTTAACTATTTTTCATTGAATACATTTTTTTAATTGCACTACTACGCTCTCAGCACACAATTATCATCCTCTATAAAGTCTTCTGAATATGTTTGCGAATTTCGTTCCATCTCGGTTTGTGTCATATACCGTTTGTAAATTAAATAGCTTAGCCAAACCAGCAGTGGGGGTATGGCTAAGCCCAGCGGCATTAAAAATAGCAACCAGAATTCACTCGGATCACTGTAAGCTTCCCCATTTGCATTATAGTCTTCTATATAATCCTGGCTATTAACTTCTAAGTAAGCTTCTCGTATTTTATAGCCATGAAAAGTGACAGCAGCACATGCATAATAACCCTCATCCTTGAGGCGCACTCCATTCAATACCAATTTACTCAGAAATATATCGTCGCCGATGTATTTCTCACGCGCTGTATGAAGCAGTTCATAGGTATGTCCATTATAATTGACAATATGCGCATTCAAGTTATTGCTACTGACACCCATATATTCCAAAATGTTGGGCAAGGAAGTTTGAACGCGGCGAAACCACTTTATAGTGGGATGTTCCTCACTTTGCACACGACACTGAAATACCACTTGATCATTTATAATTGCCGTCTTATTCAAAGGATATGGATCCACGAATTTTGGTATAGCCGCACTAGTATCTGTAAGGAATAGTTGAATTGATATTAATTTTCATATAAGTATAAATATTATGAGATATTTAACAAAAAATAATCTGTATCAACTGTATGTTCAAATGGGGCTATTTCTTCTCGTAAGTGGTCCTTAGAAGGGAGCATACCTGCATAGTTTTTCGAATCTAACTATAAACGATTTAGACGTGTTCACTGATTTCCGCTCACTTACTTTTCACATCAAGTTGATAAGTTCGAACGAACTGAATATCAAGCGCTTGTCCGGATTTGTATTTCAGCGGTACAACTGTACATTTATATAAACCAGAATATTCCTCGGTGACATTGTGAAGCAACAGGTCTGATTGACAAAAGTTCTCTTCGCATGGCAACTGCATCCACTCATGGCAACTGTCGTCGTCGAATGTTTTTTCTCGACACTGCTGTAAAAGTGCACATTAATCAATAATTTCAATAGGTAATGTAACTATAATGATCGTGTTCAGCAATGCTCACCTTAAAAAACCAATAGATCTTTGTATCAGCGAGATGTTCTTCATCCACCAATCCTTCAATGCCACAGTGTAATCGAATGTCATAACCAGCCCGTTGATGTATAAATTCAGTATTTTCTACAAAAACAACAATATAACGTTTTATTTGACAGTTACAATATTCTTTTGACTGCACTAATGTCCAATGAAATGTTGAAATATATTTATTTTATTTCATAATTGATACAGTATTTTAAATATTGACAATTACTTTTCTACACATTCAAATTTGAAAAAAAAACTATACTTATGTGTGATAGTTGTTGTTTTTAAATTCGAAATATTCGAAATTACCTTCCATAAGGTTTTCAAAATTTAATAATTCGAAGTAACTTAAGACTGCTAGTCTCGGTGGATAATATGAGGTACTTATACAATACACATTATGGAAGAAAAAAATCTTTCACTTAATTTTAATTATGATAATTTAAATACGCTTAGAAAAACTTTACAAAACTATTTACCACCGCGATTATTAATATTTTAAACTAGCATGTATTAACTAATATTATTGGTTCCAAAAGCTTTACTTACCCGTATAGTCCAAATATAGTCCAAAACCCTCTTTTATTATCACCGGGATAAATATTAAATAGAAATATCTCAGCTTTTCACAGGAACCCATTGCATAGCTCTGTAAATAACTAAAATGTAAAAAAAGTTGTTTTTTATATTATAAAATTGTTACACGCAATTAAAATCATATACGAAAACTTTGTTTCTAAAGTGAATGGCTTGAGCTCAAATTTACAATTAATTACATGAAGCTGAAACGCCAAAACAATAAGTCTAGTATACAAGTTCATACAGAAAACACGCCTCCACAATTTCAACATAATAAAATATGTACTTGTATATTGCAAATACCCTGCAGGAAATATCTAGAAGCCACTTCGATTAATTACAAGAATGAGCAAATATACTCAATACTATTCTATCTATTTCTAAAAAATAATAAAGGACGTATATAACTAAAACTATAAAGTTGAATTACTATTTTGTATGCTTTATTTAATATCAGTATTTTTTACACTGATATACATAATTATTTCGCCTAAAAATTTCACTAATCGATCCTATATACATATATATTATATTATACATATTTTAAATTCACTATTATTTTAGAAAAACTTATGTTTACAAACATTTATAGATATGTACACGTGTGAAGATATTCAAAATGTTTATTTAAATGTGAAACTGTCGAAATACAAAAAACTAATGGATAGTAAGGAAACACTAAGCACGGTCGAAGCCAAACGTCATGTCTCATATTGTAGAAACTTGCTGGAGAAAAGTAGAACGAGAATATGGAGAATATTTATTAATATGGAGTCAACCGGAAGGACAACATTATTTATTTTGCGTAGTTTATGGTACTAAGGTAAGCAGTTTGTATAATTTTGGCAACATCATCGAAGTTATATATGTTTTACCTATTGAAAGATGAATTAATACGATCTCTGATTTCGTCAATCCAGTCTTTCGATTAGTTTTAAAAGTTACTAAAAACCGTTAGATAAACAAAACTGTTATACTTTTTGTAACATATTGCGTTGGTATAAAAGCATGCGCGAAAGCTAACCGCTCTTGCCTAATTATCACAGAAACTATAAATCGTTTAGAATTCTATTCGCTCACTTGCTTATTTAAATATGTTTTTTTTTTTACTTCTGTTGCACACCTATGCTATGTAGCGTGGTGTAAATATGTTTTTTTTTTAGTAAATCGCTTAACAAATTGCATCATAAAACTCAAATGATACACATATTTATTTTATACTAGACACTTTGTTTATTTACCCAAAGATTTATGCTGGCTGCAAACAAACATATGGAATTGGAATATATTTATTTTTTAAATAAGATGTGTGCTTTGGGCGCCTGTAAAAATTGGCACAATTGCAGAAAATTCCAAATATTGTTGGAGTATATTTCTTACTGTTGTATACTGTTGTTTCCGGTAAAAAAAATATATTGCTTTTGATAATTTACAAAATCTCGCCGTAGAATGTAACCTAAACAACTTAAGCATAAAACATTGTTTAAATTAATTAGTATAATAAATAAGCCGATTAAGCAGAAAACTTGAGAATCCAACAAAATGCTCAAAATACCATTTCACATATTTTACAATTCACTTTGATATCACAAATATAAATGCCACTGCATTATTAAAAGATTAAAACTTTATTATTAACTATTTGAAGTTAAGTTTCTGTCCAATTCAAACCCCTCTGAGCTATATCAATTTCTACTTACTAAAGTACGTAGAAAAGCACTTTATCTCACAATTGCTACACAGTTAATGCGGCGATAAATCAGAAAAATCAAACTTAAAAAAAAACGAAGCCCACGAACCCAATCGGTGGCACAAAACAGTTAACGCAAGTACTTTCAGTGCAGAAAGCACTGTTTGTATATACCATATATGCGTGTGTACATTTGTATGAACACCCTACGAACGCTCAGGTATGATGGTTATCCTCCAAATAAACAAAATAAATAATTTACTGATATTCATGAAGTTTATTTATTCAATATTTCATGTATTCAATAAATACAACTATCGTAGATAACTATTGGCAAATATGTACATGTATGTATGTATGATTGTAGCAAAACTTATCGTGTGGCTTATTAGGTAGCGCTAGAACCCTGCGCACTGTGACTGGGGTTCATTGGCAAAGTAGGGAGTTCGGAAGAAGTATATATAGGTATATATGCCTCCACATACATGTGTATATATGTATATATCTCTCTAGTTGTTGTTCTACACGCAAACAAGTGTTGAGATTCTGATAGAACAGCAAATAAACTCGTAATCAGAACATACAGTAGAATGTCAATAGTGGCCCACACAATGGATATAACATCTGCACCAGCTGCGACAACATTCGATTGGGATACGCATTGAATACTTCCAATGATATTGCAATTTATATACCCTACGTGAGGGGTTTGATGGTCGATTGACATACGCATTGGATACTTCCAATGATATTGCAATATCTGTAGCCTACGCGAGGGGTTTGATGGTCGGAAAGGAAAAGGAAGGAAGGAAAAAATAATAATGGGTGAAATATTTCCGTTTAATATTTTAATGTGTGATATTGATATTAGACTTTTAAGTAATTTTTCATACCCACCGGGTCGTTAATTATTACAGATACAATAATGGACGTCACACATATGTACATACCCTATGTACATGTAAAAATATTCAACCTCATGACTGCCAAAGTTAATTTATCATGGAAGTGTACAACGACTATAAGCGATATTTTTTGGCTTATCAGTTTATTATCTAGCAAAGCAGTAGCCAATGAAACAATAACAACAAAAGAAACGTGGTACAGTGGCTAACGCTAGCATTATAGCAGTAGCAGTGGCTCTTATCTTAATGAAATTGAACTGTAGCCATGATAATTGCTGGAAAACAAATTTATTGAAAGTTTCATAAAAGAGTCTTCCTGTTAGATCTGCTACATTAAAATACTGTCTAAAGAACACATTTGTATATATAAATTAAAAGAAATAACTACACTTGTAGAAAAATCTCAATGAAAACTCAAATCAAATTTAATAATTGCTTATGTCAGTGAGCGTATTTAATTTCACAAAGAAGGATTTGTAGATGGCTGATTTTCATACCTAAATATTCGAAATTTCTAATAGTCTGCCCAAAGTATTTTAAGCAACCGTTATGTACAATTTCTGTTAGGTCGGCGCCTAATATTGATCAACTACTTTATTTTAACAAATATTGGATATGACTATTGATGTTTGTATGTACATAAACATACACATGTATATTCAATATTTGAAAAAATCCGCACTCATTTAAGTGTGGTAAGTCTGCATGGATGATCATTAAAAATCACTGTTCTGTATTAATAAACAAAACACACATATTTTCATTTAAAATATTATGTCTACACATTAAACACATATGAAAAAGGTTTGTTACCTTTTTATAAAGTATTTTTGTTAAAAAATGCAATACACTTTCACATTTTTGCATTAAATAATTTTTAAGGACTTCATATTTTATTTTACACTTACATATGTACATACATATGTAAATACATCACTTCTTTTTTATTATTAAAAAAAATTGTGTATTTCCTTTTGTTGTCACATTATTGAATATTAATTTTTTTGTTATATTTCACCATATTCAACATTCTCATAAATGCGTTAATTAAATATCTTTTCGCGTATTTCCCGGTATATTATTAATAAAGTTACCAATTATCAGCCACGAACGTATTAACTTTAACGAACTGCTTCTTCTGCAGTCAAATTGCGTACTGTGGACGGAAAATAGAATCGTTCCCTATTTTAATACTCTCGCAACATGTTGCTTAGAGTATAATAGTTTTGTTCGCCTGACGGTTGAGTTCTTCCTAATGATGGCTTTAATATACATATGGATGCATATAAACCAGTTGTTTAGTTGACATCAGTGGACGTATTAGATTGATCCATCTCCTTATCGAAATTTCGCAAATTTTTAATTTATTAACAAGGAAGACATTGTGACCTTATAATAAAATTACTTGGCTGATTTTAAATAAATTCGGTTCATGACGAAAACATCAAAACATATTTTAAAATAGAAATTTAAATTATTAAACGAGTCCTATTAATCATATTCATATTTGTTGAAATAAAATTTTGCAACCATCTCAACACACGATCAGTGCCACCCGAATTTAGCCTTTTCTTACTTTTTGTAATTATTGTTATTATTTTATTATTCATCGATAACCACTGCGTGGACATTTCATATGGATAACAACAGTAGTTATATAGCGCATACTATTTACATACATATATGAAAATAAAATAAAAATGCATCTATGTATGTATGTATGTACATGTTTTCATATCAGTTTCAGGTAAATAAAAATATATTTTTTTTTTGTATTTCTAACACTACTGAAATGACTACTGAGGTGTAATAAATATTACTATACGAATATAATGAATGGAAATTAATCGTCTTATATTTAGTAATGTATTTTGTAGATGATTTATATTTGTTATTTATGCATCAATATATTTTATATTACAATGGAGTTATGTATGTATCTGTTATCTTGAGGTACTGCTTTGATCTTTTAAAATCATTTATAGATTTAAGGATGCATTTCCATTTTATATAGTTTTAAATTAGGTCGTACATGAGACATCGCTATTACAAAAAAAAATCAAGTTGGTAATTTTCTAGAGCAGCGCATACATATGTCTAGAAGAATAACACTTATAGGTATTTTTATTATCTTGACTTATTAAAGTGTATGATAACAATAATTAATAACTCTTTGAAATTATCACTAATTAAAAATTATAACCTGGCTTATGTCTTCATCGATATATTGAGTATTTAATTACTTTTTTATAATGTTAATGAGGACTAATTAGCCAAGTATTATTAAACCCTTAATACTTCTTTCTATACATTTAAATACTACTAATACTACTGAATATTTGTTTATATGAGTCTCTGGCGCAGCCATTAAAATTTAGTAAAATTATATAATTTATTGTTATTCAATTAAGTAAAATGTAAATGTAATATATATTGTGAAAGTTGCCTATTGATAAATTAGTTAGTTAGCAATACATAATATGTCGGTTAAACATAAAAAATTAGTTATTTAAATTTTTAGTTTGTATACCTAAGTATTTTTTTATAATAGACTTTAAAATTTTAATAAGGCTATTTGCATTTTATACGTGCCTGAAATATAATAAAGTTTAATCAGTTAATTAAATATAATAAATAACACTTTATTTCTCATTAAATTTTTAATTTATGTTAATTTTATATACAATTAATAAAATTCTATTTCACATTTGATTTTCTAAAAGAATATAACCCTGCTCTCAAAAATAATTTGAAATATGGCACCTTTACGTTTATACCATTTGGAGCTGACGCCGTGGCAGCACTAAATGTTTTACCAAGTCTGGCAACAAATTAAGTTGTAGTGAAAATTTATTAATTTGTGCATAAACAGAGAAAAACGAATCAATTATTTAGAAAAATGGATAAACGTTCTAAGGAAGCGTTACGGCGCTATAAAAAGTCTAGACAGCAATCTAGTTCTGACAGTTCTAGTAGCTCTGATTCTGATTCATCAGGAAGCTCGTACTCAAGTTCAGATAGTGAACGCCATCGTCGTAAAAAGGCTCGACAGGCTGCTGGTAGTGCATCTCGACGTTCAAGTAGCTCATCTACTGAGGAACGGAGAAAGCGAGAAAAACGTGAACATTGTCAGAAAAAACTTGAAGCAAAGCGCATTCATCTTAAACGTAAATTAAAGGAAGCAAAATTGAAGAAAAGAGCCGCTGCAGCAGCTGCGGCTTTGAGTGGACACATCGGTCATAGATCACTTTCTCCTACAACTCAAGCAAAATTAAAGAAACTCACAGAACGCAAACATCAACGTGCAGCAAGTAAGGAAAGACGTGAACGGGAACGTGAGAAACATCGTGCAGCGATTGCTAGGGAAAGGGAGCGCGAACACCACCGCACAGGTTCTCGATCTCCTACGAAAATTACAAAAATACGTATTCACCAAGATGTGAAACGCCAGAAAAGTCCACCTCGTATGCATCACACGATGATGTCTCGTGAGAAAATTATTATTCAAACTCGTACACGAGAGCGTACGCCTTCTCCAACAGTGGAACGTCGCCATGAACACAAAATACGACATGAAGAATTGGTAAGAGAACGTGAAAGGCGCGATCGTGAACGTGACCGAGCTGAACGTGAGGCGGCACGAGATAAAGAACGAGCTGAAGCATTGGCGCGTTGTCAAGAGCGTCAACGAGAAAGGGAACGTTTAGCTAGGGAAAAGCTTCGACATGAGGAAGAGGAGAAAAAATATGGTGCAATCGCAAGTGAACGTGGAGACCGTTTATTGCCACGACCAGCAGAAAGGGAGTTAGCTATTGCAGCATCACGGGGATATAACAGCCGAGAGCGTTCTTTAGAAGCAATTGAAAGAACACGTCATATGTCAAAACGTGATTTAGATGTCTACGAACGAGAACGGGAATACATAGAAGCTGAAAGGCGTAACTTAATTAATCGTGAAGATATCAGACGTGATCGTGACTATATTCCCACGCGACGTCGTGAATTGAGTCCTGTTGGTGAACATTATTCTGCTCGATTGAGAGATCCCCATGAAGTGTACCCAGATGAAAGTCGGGACAGGTGAGTAGCTTTTAGATTTAATTGAATTATCTTTTATTGAAAACTTTTTCTTCCAAAGGGCTTATAATCGTACATATATTGAAGATGGTCATCACGGAAGGGAACGAGAAGCGCCCTGGCCTCGTGAAATACGAGAACGGGAGTTACATGATATTCGCGATGTAAGAGAACAACGAGATACCAGAGATCCACGCGATTTCAGAGATATGGAAAGTGAACTTATTTATCCGGATGAAAGAGAGCGCCTAATTCGAAATAGGGAGCGCGTTCGTGAGGAATGGAAAGGTGGATGGGATGTAGGCAGAGAACAAGAATGGAATGATACACCCCCAATAACTGGTCGCGGTGGCTTTATAGGTGGACCGAAAAGGAATGCTACCTTAATCGGTGGGGCACCTAACCCAGGACCTTCAAAAATAACACCACGTGAACAGCGAGCTCCCTCAGAGCCCGATTGGGATGCTGTTGAAGTACAGAATAATGCAGGAGCTAATATAAATAAAATAGAACCCTCACTTATACGGGATGGAACAAATTTCGGCATCGGCTCAGGACAACGGGATACATGGGGTACAAATGATCATCATGATATGCCGCCTCAAAGAGAAAAAGCTATTCCACCACCACGTACAGAAGGTGTAGATCGGCGTTGGCAAAATGATTGGCGCGAAGATGAAGATACGATGCAAAGAGTTGCATCTGGAAATACTGGCGGTAATATTCCTTCATCGCTGCATCACCATCGAAACGAGCGTGGTGGCAGAAATTTTAGAAGAGGGGGTGGTGTAGGAGCACCTGATCATGGAGACCGCAATGGGCAAGGGCTCCGAACTCATCCACCACCATTAATGACATTACCCGTTCAACCACCTGCAACAGGTTTTCTTGGTGGAAATCCTAGATTCCCCAATAAAAGTAAAATGACTTACACAAACCCGAATATAATCAAAAAACAGCATGCTGCTATGGCAGCCGCAAAAGCTGCACAAGCCAGCGCTGTAGCAGCTGCAAGCACTGCAGTAGCAGCTGCTAAAGCTGCTGCACAAAGTGCAGCGAATGCTACCACCAATCCAAGTATACTAGGACAGGCACAGGCCAGCAACACTGTACGTCAGCAACATGAAACGTTTGTAAATGACGACAAGCCGGAAGCTGGAGAGATTTTACACGATGCTGATAGTAACAAAAAGTTGGATATGGGAGCTACAGCTAAAAATATTGATAATTTCTTAGCGCTGGGCAATCCTACAGCGGATGATGATCGAGCAGTTGGTGAACTAAGTGAAATTAGTGATAGTGACGATGATATTCTTAATAAAGGAGATAAAAAATCTAGAACTGAAACAGATGAGGATTCCACAATAAAAGTTGATGGTATTTCTGAGCAGGAAGATTTAACACGCAGTAACGATGATGCCGGAATTGTGGATGAGAAGCATGAAGACGACGAAATGCTTGATTTCGAAGAAATTTCAGATGGAGAGTTGGAGGAAGATTCGCGAAACAAAGGTACGCTAACTTCAGTTTTATCATAAACAATTATTTATTATGAATATTAAATTTTAGGTGTAGGAGATGCTTTAGGTGTCGACTGGGCCTCATTAATTGCTGAGACAAAACTTCAAGCTGAAAATGCTGTACCCGGAGCTAATGAACAACCGAAAACTGCAAAACAAAAGTGGCAACCGCACCGTATAATTCTTGACATGGGAATATCATTGTGTATGGCAGGCGAGGATTACGCCAAGAAACTGTTATCTGAATCAAGACAAAAATTAAACGAAGAATTGAAAGAAATAAACCAAAAGGACATATTAGAAAGTAATTCAGTATCGGTAAAAAAAGAGAATGAAGAGAGTAAGAATAATACTTTGGAACATGGTATGGATACCAAAGAAAATGTCGAAGTTAAACTGGAGCCGATCAACACTAAGCCATTAGATGAGATGGATGATGTTTCATTCAATTTTGAGCGTTTGCAACCACTGGCTTGTCTGCAAGTTGGTGAACGTAAACAGCGCTTGGATCGGCAAATGCTAATATCGAATGCATGTGGAAGTCACAGTCGAGCTTTAAGCGCCCGCCAAGATTTAAAATTACGAAGGCAGTTATGCAATTTACCACCACGTGATTGTGATTTATCCAAACCGCCGCCTACAAATGCTAAAATAAAATCATTGGCTATAGCAGCTTTTCAACGTACATTAGAAGTAAAATAAAAATGAATACACTTTGCATATGACAACAATCCTCTATACACATATGTATTGTGTTTTTCGGTATAAAATAAAATAAAGTTATTTACGAAAATTAAAGTGTATACATCTGCATACAGAGTGACACAAAACATGTATGTAGTTCTAATTAACACTATAAATAAATGATTCCCCAAAACTCCCACTTGTTGGATCTCTTTTAAAACATGTATTAAATTATATATTATGTTCCATTACATATTTTTCGTTTTAAAAAGGTTCAACTCTGTAGTTTGTTCAGCTAATAGGTCTAAGAAGATTTCCATTTTTAAATTGCACATATTATTTTCCTCTTCAAGAGTCCTTATACGTCGATTCAAACGTATGACGTCATCGGTATCCGTTTTACGAGTAGAATGTATCCAAATACCATCAGCGAAACGTAGCTCTTTGCTTCCCAAATTAAGTGAAATATTTTTGAATTCGTCTAAATCCTCACTTATAGCCGGACAACCGATATTACAGCGTGCTGTACGTGGCGGTGTTGGTTTTGATTCATATTTTTTCGTAAAAAGCGGCATTATTTTACAACTTATTTGCACTCTAAATATACATAACAATGTAAAATGCAAATGTTTACGGAATACTAGAATATGTGTTACCATAACAACATTCAATTTAGAAAACACAAAAAGCACTCACTATTTGGGGGTTGTTTGAATTTGATTTGATGTGGTTGGCAAAGGATAAGGTGGCATAAAATTAAACCCCACGGTGTAGTTATGTACATATGTATATTGGTAAATTGTTAACCACCGGCCTAAAAGTGGATATAAAAAAATCGTATTATGACAGAATGTAAATATGCCGGACAAAGAAAACAAATCCATATCATCGGACCAATACACGTAAGGAATAAACAATTGTATTAATTACACAAAATATCAAACACTTTTTTCAAAAGTATCATAAAATTTTCATGTAATATTTCAGGCAATTAGATGAAATCAAGAGAACCTGTGAAAACTTAATCAATCAAACACAAACTGACTTGGAACATTTTACGGTATGTCAAATAAATCACTTCGATACTTCATTATCCAATACATTAGTGCGTTTTTATAACTTTCTTATATTTTAACTGTGAAAACCTGTCAACCGTAATTGACCCACAAATGCAGCATGAACAGCTTCATTTAAGGAATCAAATAAATGATATAATAGCTGAAAATAAAAAAATAGATACGAAACTGGAAGCTCTTAAGACAACAACTGTGCACATTAACGGAGATTCCAGGGATGATGCTACGAGAGAAAAATTCACAAACGATGCATTACTGAATATTAAAAAACAAATAGACTCTCTGGAAGCGGTGAGTTCCATTTTTCTGAACCTTAGTATTTATATAGTTCTGTTTAAAAATTCAAATGTAATTTCAGGAAAACAATGAATTGAGGTCTCTCAATAATAGCTCCCGAAAACGGATACAAATTCTCGAAAGTGAAATTCAAAATTATAGAAATTATCTATGTGAATCAAAAACCGTTGCTGAGGTAAAGAGGGGAGTTTGTAATATGGAAAACTTCAAATATATAAAAGCAATATTGTTATATCCGACCATTTTGTTTCAGCTTTGGTTAAACTGATTTGAACGGTCGTTCTGATCAAAAAACCTCGTTCGAATATCTTGTCAAAAAATATTAATGACCATGTTTATATTTCAGATAAAGCAAAAGTATGAGACTGCTATGTTAGTGCTGGAAAATACAATTCAAACACAAAAGACGCAAATAACAAAGCAAGCACAGGTCATCGACAATCTGTTCCAACAAAGGGAACAATTGAACAAACATATTAAAAAACTCGAACAAGGTATGTATGTTAAACAACTATAATTCCTTATACAATATACAAGGAATGTAAATACACATAAGTCTTTCTGTACAACTAGAAAAAGAGAATTCAAGCAATGCGACAACAACGGCTACAATAGAAAAACTCAGAGCTAAACTTAATGAGTCAGCTCATCAAACAAAAGAACTTCAATTATCTCTAAAAATGGCGAAAAGTGTGATTGAAGAGCGTTATGAGCGCGAAAAATGTGCCCTACAAAAGGTGCAGGAAGCACTATCAATAGCTGAAGCAGCAGTGGTGGACAAAGAAGATGCACAAAAACGGGAACAAGTTGTTAAGGAGGAATGCGATAATTTGGCATCTACGATTGGACAAGTGATGGACGAAGCTGCGAAAAAAGTAGACAAGGACATGGATGAATTGAGGAGAAAGTTTAGCGAAAAAGAGCGTAGTCTTTTGGAATTTCAACTGCATGTAAGTTACGAAATTAAATTGATTATAGTTTATTATTAATGAACCAATTGTAAATCAGATGAAGGAAGAAATAAAAAATCAAAAAAAATTCAACCAAATACTGGAGACACGCTGCAGTAGATTTCAACAAAAGTACAAAGACAGTATGAAGGAAGTTCAAAATTTAACACAACAATTAGAAAGTGCAGTCAAAGCTTTGGTATGTTAAAACTGCATCGTTTAAGTTCTAAATTAAAAAAAAAATACTTCTTTTCAGCTTGAAATGGAAAGTAAGATAAACAAACAAGAAAATTTACAAAAAATATTAACAAAGTAAGTTATCATTTAATTGTTTAATTATATAGTTTGCTTATTTAGAATTTATAATAACTTTTTTTTTTAATGCAGGAGGGCTGAGGAAAAGGAAGTTGTAATACAGAACTATATAAAAACAAATACGAAGTTGAAAGAAGAGTGGGTATATGTAATTATTGATCTAGTTAGATATATTTACACTATAGGAAATATGTTAGTTATGAGTTAAAAATTAAATTAAATTAAATTGAAAGTTGTTATCATCCAAAAGAAATAATATATCAATATTTATTTTTACAGATACAAGAATACGCTGTCGGACATAACAAAAAAATTTGAAAGACAAATTTACTGTTTACAAAAAGAAAATGGTAGACTCAGGACAATGACGCTTAAATAATATTTATTGCAAGTACTGAATAAAACCTATACAAATTTATTTATAATTGTATGTATTCTCTTTTATATTAAATGACAATACTGTTAGCATCACAAATTTATCTGTGAACTGTACGCGAACTGTATATATTTTATAATTCTATATACATACATACAACCATATTCTTTAATGTGCAAAATATACGAGATTACCTACATTTAGAGGGCATGATATATACATACATTTATAATCAATAAAATATATAAATAATTAAATAGGCTGTGCATAACGTCCGGGAAATAAACTTGGAAACCAGTAACTCAACCAGTTATTTTCCTCATCTTGCTCGTCTACCCAACATAAACCTTCACTTACTGCTTTATCCAACGATTGCTTGGCACGGAATTCGCTCCATCTTTAATTAAACATTTTTTTTTAAAATAGTTTACACAAAATTGAATTATGACCTACCCCAGTTGTTCCGTAAGCATTTTCAGTGTTACATAGCCCTTTTCTGTATTGGAAGCAGCTGTCAGTATTTTAGTTTCATCCAAACTCAGTTCTCCTGGTATTGATTGCACCATGTATTTCCCCTTGCCCACTTTATATACAACAAATCTTTCGAATAACATATGAGTTTATTTTTAAAATAATTAACATTTTAAAGTCGACAATTCTCACCCGTTTCCAAATATACTTAATTTTTTCGCAGCCATCAAAATGTCTTCGTTCGTGATCTCTTGATGTACTGCACTCTGTCCTCGAGCAGCTATAAGACGCTTACGCAATTCATTTAATTCCATCAATCCACCTTCAAATAAAATGGTCACACTAATTTTGTAAATATGCTGTCTAATTTTTTTCAGTACAAAATAAAAAAAATTGACTGTGAAAGCTTATTTTTGCTTTAAGATTATATAGCAAAAGTAAGTTGCCTATAGGCACGCCTATACCATGAATACCAATTATTGTAGCAATAACAAACGTTTCAGATAACTCACAAACATTCCCTAACACTAAACCTGTCTGCAGGGACTTTCATAAGTATAACGAACATAAAAAAATATGAAAATAAATTTACTTTAAGAGCAACGCTATTTTGTTGTATTTTAAATACAATTACTAATGAATTTATATTTACCGGTTTTATGATTTGCTGCCAAACACACCTCCACGACCTGTACGCTTAATTCGTAATAAAAGTCGCCCATTCCAAGTACACTCCAAAAACCTTTACCAGTAGCTAGAGGATCTACACCAATTGCAGCGCACATTTCCTGGAATTGTTTACGAAACTGGGAGTTCTTTCGAATGTCTGTCTTGTGTTTTACAGCAAATTCTTCCAGTTTTAAACGAAAAACTTCCATTTGTTTGGACATTTGTTCGAATTGTGATTCCTGTATGTCAGTACCTTTGTCTTTATATTTCTCAGCAGCCAATTGCTGTTGTTGGATAGCTCCTAGCCCAGCTCGTCGACGCATTTCAAATTGTTAAACTATGAATATTATTAATTTAATTTCTGTACTAAATATATTTACAAATAAACTGGATTAAGTTTGTTCAGTACGGTAGACAATTTCAGGAAACAGCTGTTTCACTATTCTAAAGTTGCCACTAGATCAAAAATATTTAATATGGTCTAAACAAACCGATTTGTTCGGTATAATGGAGCGTATACGCGCCACCGTAAAACTGCCGAACACGTCAATCGTCTACAGTAACCGCAATTGATACAATGATCAAGAAAATATCAAGGATATTATATGTGTAACGAGATTGAGCCAATTGTATTCTTAATCGTACAAAATTCTAAACTTTCTATATATTACTCGAAAGATAAATCGACCACATCTAATACTATTACGTAAATATATATATATATATATATATCCACATCAAAATCGAATTATTTTTTCTAATACTAGTACGAAAAATATTAAAACTACACTCACAACATTCAGGCAATTCAACTTATCGTTATCTTGATTGGGCGTTGTAGTTTCATTTTGTAAGAAGAAATTGTATTTAAATGTTTACTTTAGTTGGTCATTCTTTGCAATTATACAAATGTAAAACTCTACCGTACAATATATTTATTTACTCTATGTAAAGTGCACTTAACAACATCCGGTTGAGTTCTTATTTTGCAAGCAGTTAATGCATTTTCTATGTAATTAAATATGTACTTTGTGAAAATTATTGCAATGCAATATTTATTTTATGTGAAAATTGTATATAAAAACTTGATTTTATGCACTTCTCAGTCATAAGTTTTGAATAAGACCAACGCACCAATTTGAGAGTTACTCATACAACAATGAAAATCAATTTCTATAAAGGTAAGATAAATCCTTATTTTTGTAACAATGCATATACGGAAGCGTTTACTTTTACCATTCAAGTACCGCTCATGCTCCTACTGATCTCAGTTGCCACAACAGCATTTGTAATCAGTGGAGATGGACAACCAAACTGCACCACTCAAGAAGAAATTAATACTCGAATGTTTCGAAACTATTGGGACCCAACTTCCTATTGGGTATGTGAAGAACTAAACGAGCTAGCTGTTTTAGAAAGATGTCCCGTAGAAATGGCTTATCAAGACAACCTCAAGGAATGCGTTAGTTGGGATGACTGGCAATGGGAGCCACCAATACTTCCTTTGACTAATATTGAACAATTGTAGTTCCTTTTCAATCCTCTGCTTGAATAAAAATAATTGTTTATCCCTTAAACATGCTGTTATGTTTATAAATACATAAAAAGTAGTTCTTATTATTTTGTACAACTGTTGCTTAAAAGAAAGTGTACCTGTAGAAAATTAAGCAAATTCTTCAAACAATTTTCGAAAGAAAAGTCGGTGGCAAATAGAAGAGTTGCAATACCACGTAAAAAATACAAGACAAAAATACTTGTTACTTGACACGAATAGTCATTTTTTCAAACATTTTTAAATATAACTAACTTAACTATTAAAATATATAACTTGTATGCTGTTAACTTTTATTTGTTGCTCTCCATATACAAAGCGGTGTTTTTTCAACGACAATTGGTTTATCCTTATGGCATTAAACTTACAAAATTGAGGAATGCGTACATATTTTTTAACTCAAATGTATTCAAAATAATAATAAAATCAAATGTATAATATCAAATATTTCAATGCTGGAATATCTCACATACGTATATAGTAAAGTTAATTTACTGACATTTTTCATATTACAACGAAAAACCAAATAGTGAAATTCTTATAATTTTTAACACTTCACACGTCATTATTTGAATAAACCGAATTATAAATTATAATTACTGTTTATTGTATTTTTTGTGGCAAACTACATATACATAATTTCATACATAAACGTTAAATATTCATAGCTGAAAAGTTTAGTAAAAATTTTTGGGAGGCTGTCGGATTAAGTGGTAGTAATAATAGTAGTGTATGGTTGAAAATGTTAATAGTATGTCTAATCGTCCATACTCTCATTTCTGTCAGGTGAGGCATTTCCATTTTTCGGTGAAACAGACCGCGAACGGGAACGCGATTTGTTGTCTGGTGAGGCGGAGCGGTCGCTGAAACGTCACGAACATAAAAAAATGTTAAAATTAGCAGGGATGCTTTGGAATTTTGAAAAAGGTAGTTGCGTGAGTTAGATTAATTTAACCAAAATACTCGAAATTAAATGCTTTTCAGAATATTTTTTTATTTCGGTTTAAAAGGACAGCAATCCAAAATAAACGAAAATAAGACGAAAATAGTAGTAAGAAAAGCGAAATAGAATAAAAAGAAATTAATTGAATCTTTAAAGTGCATGTATATGCTGATGTAAATCCTTACCGTGATCTGGAATCCCTTCGTGATTTAGATCGAGAACGAGAACGAGATTCACGCTTCGAAACTGACCGCGAACGCGAACGGGAGTCACGCTTAGGAGAGCGTGAATGTGAACGGGACCTCGATTTAGATTTAGACTTGGATAATTCACGAGATTTGCTATAAAATAATACATAAACGCATTAAATTTTTTGTCATAAAACTGATATGTAAAAAATAGATTTACTTTGAACGAGATCTCGAACGTGACTTTACTGGTGACTTGGACTTTGATCGTGCGCCACGTGATTTGGAGCGACTACGAGACTTGGAACGTGATCTCGATGAACGGCGGGACCTGGAGCGTGAACGTCTGCGAGAACGGGATCGTGAACGTGAGCTCGATGAACGGGACCTTCCACGTCCTCCACCACCACCACCACCACGACCACCACGACGATCTTCAACTAAAGTTATACGACGGCCATTCAACTCTGTATCATCCAGTTTCTCAATAGCAGTCTTCATGTCCGACAATGAAGCGAACTCCACGACGCTGTTAAAGAACGCAATTGTTGAACGATAAATCATATTATATGCTTCTCATTTTCTTACCCTTCATTGCGGCGTTGCTTATGTGCATCAGCATAGGTAACTTCTCCAGCTTGTCGCATATAATCTTTCAGATCCTGATTATACAAATTGATGTTTTTTTTTGATAACCGGAAAGTGAAATATTAGGGAAAAAATTTAGTATAATTCCTTTTTTTATTCTTAAAAATGGATTAATTAATGAAAGAATTTGCTGAAGAAGCTGAACAGTGAGTGTTGAACAAGAACGGATTTGTATCCAATGCGCCATTAACATTTAACCATGTCGATTTCGTCGAGATATCCATAATTTGTCTTACGTTCGTTAAAAGCCAAGTTCCCACATATTCCTCTTTGGTTTAAGAACAAATCCAGTATACAACGCTCAGCAACGCAAAGTTTAGAACTTCAGCAAATTACACTTGATCTCATCATGCCATCGAAAACATTTAACAGATGAGAACAAGAAGTTAAAAGTAAAAAAAAAAAAACTATCTTTTGCATAAAACTATATCATATACATATATTAAATAATACTGTAAAAGTGTTGCAATTCTTACTTAATATCACATCAACAAAGTCGCTTTTTGTCAGTAATACTTTCACTGTATATCAAATGTATTTGTGACCTCAATATAAAGCGTGATCAACGTAGGCAGCGGTTGTATATGCTAGGTGGCGTATAGGACCCTCAGATGTGTGTTCGAAATTTTTTTCAAATTTAAAATCTCGGCAAATTGGCACTATTCAAACGTGCAAGTCGAAAACTCAAGTCGGTTAATTAGGTATATCCAACGAATACGTAAATACATGCACCTCGTCTACCATCTTTCGTGAAATTTCGCACGCATATCTCACGTAGACATGGTGGGTCGCAAAGATAACTCTAGTTTCACTATGCGGACGATAACGGTTTAGTCGAATCATTAGTACTTCTTGAAGAGAAGCATCTGAACACTGACTCTGCAAGCACATATGTACGTCACTCAAGTGTATTACTCGCTATAAAAAAAGACCTCCGGTAGTAATTTTTTAAGTGTGCCTCGTTGCGTTGTTGCTCATGTGAACAAGAGAACCCAATCTATAAGTGGTTTAGATTAAGGCCGCCATAAGACATCGGAAACCAGTTATGCTTTTTTCTGAAATAATGTTTCTTCTACTGTAAATAAAGGGATAATGAGTTCAGACCTCCGGAATGGAGGTTTGATGATGTACTCTCTGGACTGCCACCACCCTCAACATCGCATTAGGTTTGACATGTTGGTTTGCTGATATTTTCTACGGTCCCTCATCACCAGAAAGAACTATTGGTAGGCCGGCTAGATACGGTTCAGTCGACGACATCGATGTTCTACATCAAGTACCACCTAAGCAGTAGACCAGTTATAGGACATCTTTTGCACGTCGCTTATTTTTGGACAGGGAACAGATACAAAAGCCAGAGCCAGTCAGAGCATATGAAAGCCTGGGAGCACCTTTACTGAAGCCGTCAGAAGCGTCATTAAGAGCATTAGAAGCCTCAAGGCACCACTCGCACACCATTCGTAATCGCAATCGTTAGGAAGGTTTGTCCGACAGGCTCTACGTTGGTACGACACTCTGTGATCTTATTGCAATCGCTATTCGCTATAAGGAATTCGACAATTCTAAAATTAAATGATTTTTAATACATTTTACTTTCTTAATATATGTACCTAATTTAAAAAAAACGAGCGCATTCAGTTTGTACATTTAAATCTGTCATATGCATCAGACATCGAACTATACAATTGCACAGGCAGAAGAAAATGATAAATCGAATAATTGCGTTTAGTGTCCGCTTCTTCAGCTCATGTGCGTTTATTATCGTTAGGTTGCTCTGTCATGATTCTTGCACCATTTTTTTTTATAGTAAAGATGTTTTTTAACCCTATCTCATAGCGTTCCAACGTCCTGGCTAAACACTTTTTAACGATTGGTTGTTTATTTTCCATGATCGAAGCCCAATAATCATATTACAAGCGAATTATTCCCAAATTCGATTTTGCATTCGGTCGCATTTAAGAAACAACATCATGATCATCTCAGGAACCGGATGAATGTTAACAATCTACCTCCAAGAATGGAATTTTGTGTGCCTTCATGCCAGAGTTCAGTCTCTTTTCATAATTGGAATTGTAAGCGATTTTAGCAATTAGGATGAGTCCTTATATATCTTTCACACTTCATTGGCCGCCTTTCCCGCCTTAAAATGAGGAAGGTCGCATGAGTTTTCAAGTGAGCAGCCAAGCGGGTTGATTGCACTTGTACTCATAAACAGTTCACAGAATTCTTCTCAAATAAAGTTTCTTAGCTTCATCTTTCAACCAAGGTGATGATCTGTCAACCCATTAGTGGCATTTCTTTCGTATAGAAAAAATAATTTATCGGATAATACCGGTCAATTAAGCATTCATAAACAAAGATACTATTTGAAGGAAATGTAATTTATTGCAAATGTAGTTAAAGAAAATACATGCTAAAGACGCAAAAAGTTGTTAATCAAACTAAAAAAATAACGAAAAAAAAGCCTCTAATCCTGTGACTTTATGAATTCATTAAAACGTTTAATTAACCATATTTATTTTATAGTTCCCTTGCAACGTTTTTAGAACTTGAAAAAAAAAATTCAACCGACATATGTATCGACCACACCCCATATATTTAATCTAACATACTACCTTATTTAAAGCGCTATATTTATAGATAAATGTATAACACTTTATCCTATATTAATAAACCATTTTGATACACAACGAATATGCAAATTTCTAAAGCTATCACCATACAATAAGCTTTGTGATCAAGTACATACCTGCCAACTAACGCGGCTCGATAAATTCTCCACAATTAGACGGTACTCTGTTCGTAACGGTGGCCCATAACGAGAGGATGATCTGGAATTTTTGTTTCTGGTGAATAATTCAATGAATTCATAATTAGTTGTGACACTGCTGCTGTTACTGGACATGTATTTTTAATTATATTAAAAATGTGTGTTTCAATAAAGAACATTAAGCACAGCAAATTACAACAATAAAGTCTGTTCATCAAAATATGATATCATTTGATTATAGCTTGTTTTACTATGCAAAATATATGTATTATATATTTTTTTAAACATTCCTTTATAAGTCACAGAAATATGGATGGATTACAAAATACAACGTTTTTGCTTACACTTCTCTTTGTAAAATATTAAAAAAAAAAAAAACAAATTGAGTTTCATATTGGTGCTTATCAAATGTTCATATTTTATAATCCAAAACACGATATTTTAGTTTTCCCCTATTTACTGCTTATAAAAAAAGTCTTATTATAATTTTTAACCCAGGTTATATAGCGTCGAGTTCAAACGTCTTTTTGTTATACATCTGCTTTAATATACAACAACTTAAGTCAATCACTGCTTAACTGCCAGACCACTACTATTTAATAGTTTCTAATTTCTTCGACATTTTCTAAGCAATTCTTGTGACTAATAATGGAATATTGCGAATTTTTGAAAAAATCATGTCTATTCAGTATCAGTGCCCTTTTTACAAGAAATAATTTGATGATATAGATAGATTGCACACACAAAAAATATCGAAACTGTATCATTTAAATGTATCTAGTTATCAAAAAATAAACTTACTTGTCATTATAACGACCACCACCACCGCGGCGCCCACCATATCGATCGTCATATCGGTCTCTATGACTGCCACGAGCTGTACCTCTTGCCGGTTCCACAACAACTCTAGAAAATTATACCGATACATAAACAAAAGAAAAGGCTACACAATTTTAAGTTAATTACCTTTCTCCTAATAATTCTTTCCCATTTAATTCGTACACTGCATCATCTGCATCTCTGTAATCTTCGAATTCCTGTAAATTATAAAATTAAGAACTTAATACGTCGGCGCGGTCTCAAAGCAAATTTTAATACATATACACATACAACCAAAAATCGATTTTTATTTAAAAAAAATTATGCCTTACCACGAAGCCATATCCATTTTTGATTAAAATATCTCGCGTTCGTCCATAACCTTTAAAAAACCGCTCCAAATCTCTTTCACGAACTCCATACGGCAAACCACCGACGTAAACTCTTGAGCCGACCATAATTGCCTGGGTGTGTTTCGTATAATTCTGAATACGAAAAAATGTATTCCAATTCAAAATATATGTACAAAAGTGGTATACAAAGTGTTTAGTAATATGTAATTACAACAAATCAGATGTCAATTCAAAATGGACGCACAAATATAAATTTTAATGATTTCCAACTAAATTTACAAACTGTGTAATTTACAAAAATGTTTACCCTTTTGGTCTGTTAGATAAATCCACTAATTATTAACTTTATTTTAATAATATCACTTTTTCCCCAACTATATCCAATACAAGAAAAATACAATCAAGCTCTTCGGCAATCAAAACGGAAATAGCCACATTTCCATTGAACAATATGCATTCTAGAAAAAATGGCGGCTTTCGCTTGGGTTCAGTGTTGCCATCTTTGCAAAAATAAAAACTTAACAATGTTCCCACTCACTATAACTTTTTTAGATAATTACGGACGATTTGCCAAGGTTGTACAGTCGAAAATCGAAGAAACGACTACACTTGTTTAGAATTTCGTCCAAAGATTTTTTACGACTTAGCTTTAGTTCAATGTTATCTTCCTCTTAATTTTCTACTTAGTTGCCTCTAAAGATATTGCCATGTCTCCACGCATTCACTTGGATTGCAATACATACGTATTCTTCATCCCTCCATTTGAGAGTAGCTTTTTCCGCGCCAAAAATTTTATTTTGCTGCCCACTTAGTTTCGAGTGGCGTTATTTCCTTGCTTTACATATTGATAAGTTATAGCACTCATTTACCGTGATTCGTTAACACAAAGAAAAAGGGCATTTTCCGGAAAACTCCTCAAGGAGTCAATAAAAAAGTTGTTTAATGAATACTTCTTACACTTAATTAATAAGGTTAATTCTGCTTTCAAATATTTTAATTAAGGTATTCCTCCCTCAAATATTAGTTTAATATATATATATCTGAAAGTATATACGAATACTGTAAGCAATTATGATTTATACTCCATTGTAACAATTGAAAAATATATCCGATGGTAGCACACGAATATGCTTCCGAAATGTCTACAAAAATATCGATAAATGATTGTAGTTACCGGCGTGTTTGTGCTTCCTTTTATCGTGGTTTAGTCGCCATTTTCGCAGGCAACGACAGCAGTATTGATTCAGTGCGCTTCGGTTTCGGTCTAAAATTATTTAATTTTTATCCTTAGTGTTAAAAAAATTGCCATTGCAATTTATACATAGTATATAATAAATATATATAAAGTTTCGTGGCTGTAAAACATATATCATAAATAAAAATGGCAGATGTTGAAAATGGAAATTCAAATGGCAATTATAACGATGAGGTGAGCAATTTTTTTCGTGATTATTTTTCATTTACGTATTATAATCGTAAAAAATTTACTAATGACAAAACAAAATAATTATTACCATTATGGCCCACCAATATTGGTTAGAATTGCGGCGTCATTCTTTAGCGTCATGTGTATAAACAAAATGGCGGACTAATTTTTGCTGTCTACTTCGATATTTTCTGTTTGCAATATTTTTATGGACTATTGCAATTAAGTTAATATTTTAGAATAAAGTAATTTAAAGAAAACCCACCATTTCAATTCTTGACTTCTTAATCTATTTACAGCCTATTACCGAGCCTGAGCAATTGAGAAAGCTTTTCATTGGTGGTTTGGATTACCGAACTACTGACGATGGCTTAAAAGCGCACTTTGAAAAATGGGGTAATATTGTCGACGTGGTTGTAATGAAAGACCCCAAAACAAAACGTTCCCGAGGTTTCGGTTTCATTACATATTCACAGTCATACATGATTGATAATGCTCAGAACGCTCGTCCTCATAAGATTGATGGACGCACCGTGGAACCTAAAAGAGCCGTACCGCGTCAAGACATTGACAGTCCAAATGCAGGTGCTACTGTTAAGAAATTGTTTGTAGGTGGTCTACGCGATGACCATGACGAAGAATGTTTACGGGAGTACTTCAAAGTTTATGGCAATATTGTTGGAATTAATATTGTTGCGGACAAAGAAACCGGCAAAAAGCGTGGATTTGCTTTCATCGAATTCGATGATTATGACCCCGTCGATAAAATCATTTTGCAAAAGAATCATACAATAAAAAATAAGGTTCTTGATGTAAAGAAGGCTATCGCTAAACAGGCAAGTATTTTAAATAGTGAATGATAAATTAATTTTAATTAAAAATTGCTTCAAAATTTGTTTAAATGTAGGATATGGAACGTCAAGGAGGAGGTGGAGGTGGTGGACGCGGTCAAGGAGGAAGAGGTGGCGGTCGTGGTGGAGACCGCAACAACCAAGGATGGGGTGGTAATAACAGACAAAACGGAGGAAATTGGGGTGGAAATAATTTCGGCAACAATGGCAACTTTGGAGGTAGCCAAAGCGGTCCCAGCGGCCCAGGTAATTGGAATAATCAACCAGCACCTTGGAATAACCAGTCCGGTAATGATGGTGGTTGGAACAATGGTGGCGGATTTGGTGGTCCTGGAAATGGTGCCAGTAATGGTTGGAGCGGCAACAATGGTGGTGGCAATTTTGGTAGTGATTACCAACAAAGCTATAGTGGTGGCCCTCAAAGGGGCAATAACTTCGGGAATAATCGCTCTGCACCTTACAATCAATATAACAAAGGTAATAATTTCAACCAAGAACTAGTATGAATAAAAAATTTAATTTCAAAAACAGGAAACGTAGGTGGACAAAGTGGTGGTTTTGGAGGTAATAATTACAACACCGGTGGAGGCCCAAGCGGCGGTAATATGGGTGGTGGAAACCGAAGATATTAAAAACTGAGGTAAGAAGTTTGTTCATTTTAGGAATTTAGTTTTATACGGTAACGATTATATTATTAGTTGTAACACATTTTTTCCACCATTAGCAAATTTTTTTAAATTTGTATATTTTTTTTTTAAGAAAAACAGCTGCAACATATTGTTACTTTATATAGTAACAAGTGTATGGAAATTTATTTATTTACAATAATTTTTCTTTTTTGTAAATAGGTAAAGTACATAGTACAATTTCAAACAGAGAGACAGGCAGTCTAGGCACAGGCAGGCAGGCAGGAAGAGAAATGAAATAAGATGAATAACAGAAAATGCAGACAACTGCAGTCCAAACGCAAATCTACATTTGCATAGGCAAATAAGGAAATTTATACAGATTAACTAAATATTTTATTTGACATTCACACAAGTACAAAGGAACCATAACACCCGAATATTTGTAGTGAAAAAATTATTTAAATGTAACCCACTACATATAAAACACATTATACCATAGAAAACCCCATAAATGAAAAAGTACATTTTTATACGTACTTTGATCGTTTTTCATGTTCTGTGTATTAAAAACACCTGTCTTAACATCTTTCAAATTTTACTATAATTTTACTTGTAAGACATTTATATGTTTTCATACAAAGCATTTAATAATTAAAAGTATTAAATATAATACAGATTTTGAGAAAATTAGACGAAAATAAACATCATGAAGAAACAGAACCTACTTAACACCACCATTTGAGTTACCCTTACATTTCTAGTTATAGTTTTTAAATTATAAACAAAATCTTGTGAAAACAGTATAATAAATTTATGTAAGCGTGAAATAAGGAATACTTCAAAAGTTTAACCATGTAACAGGTTATAAGTTTTTTTGGATGTACTATTGATTGGTAAAATAATTTTAAGAGTATTTGGGTACATCTCTTTTCTTCGAAACAACATCAGAACATCAAAAAAGCAACTAATATATGAGGTAGCGCAAGCCATACACTCTACTCTTAGTTTGAGTTAAAGCACAACATTCGCAACAAGTAGCCTTAAATGTTACTAATCATTATATACGTATTTTTTACAAGACTTGGTGTACAGTAGCACATTTTGCTATAAACTCGCTAAGTACATCGGAGGATGCCGAGATGCGTTTGCTTTCATTGTGCGCTTCGAATACGAAGAAGAAGGGTTCACTAATGCCAAAGGTAGGTAATAGATTAAAGCATTTTAAAGATTTTATTTTACAAATAAAATATTATTAAAAATGAAATTAACTTGTGTTTTGTCAATAACGCCTTTCACTGTGTAATTTCGGTGAGTTAGTTAATTTTTTGATTATGACTGGTTAGCAAAAGTAACTGAACATAACATTTCGACAAAAGGGAAATCGAAGATGTAGATACCATTATTTTGATATATAAATCTCAGACGAGATTGATATCAAACAATTGGAGGAAGAAGTAAAGTGCTTTCTCTATGAATAAATTTCGGATACACATTTCTAACAAAATTATATTATGAGCATGATTCAATAATGAAGCAACGATCGTTTTCAGTAAAGTAAATTTATTAGTAACAATATTTGAAATAAAAAATTGGCGGGAAATTAATTCAATGCCGTACTCCAAACTTCGTTGCAGGATGGACAATTTGATTTTCGCTTCAAATATGTCCGTATGCATTCTTTGTGGACTTTTATTTCACATCGATCACATTTTATGTCCTAAGGGTATTAAAATTGTTAATTCTTGTTAAATTTATTTTAATATATGTATATCTTACCCATAGAACTACATTTTTGCAAAGCGGGCAATCTTTTATGTATTCAGAAAAATGTGTTTTTAAATGGCTTGCGTATTCGACCAACATACGTGGACCGAAAAACAGTTTATCATCTTTTTCAAAAAAGTACCCCTGTTGTGTCCACTTTGTTGTCAAATCATGAATTCGGGTTTTTGTTAAATCTTTTTTTGCAGCATCTGGAAGATTGGGCAGATTGTACATATCAACCCACGATATACCGTAATCTTCTTGAACAACCATTGACTCTAGTAGCTTTGCAAAATACAATTGATCTGCTTCCCGATAGTGGTGCTGAAGTTTACTCGCTGGAGTTTCAAATGTAAGACCAAACACCAGAAATTCCTTTCCCAGTAGTGGATGTTTTACGAATTTTAATTCTTGGTTAAATTCTTTTATATCATTGTTAATTTCTTTCACCAAATTTCTTACATCTCCTAGCAGATCCAAATCATCATCTGCAATAGCTGCATTAAGCATTTAACAAATATTAATATATGCGGATATACAAACATGATTGAGAAATTGGTCCTAGTATTTCACTAATTTGTTCTGTGCTTAAACTGCCGTGGTTCATGCAAGCTTGCAAAAACTTTTTTTTTACTTCACTCCGCATTTCAAATACATAAATATACGCGGCTAATAAATAGATTCCTGAAAATTAAAGTAAACAATGTAATTACATGTATATGGGGACATCTTTCAAGGTATCGTTTATCGATTTGCAGATGGCAATACTCATCGTTATCGAAATAGTTATCCTGACAGCTATTGCTGACAAATTAACTAATTTTCGTCGTTTCAAAGTTGAGTTTTATTTTCAAAAAAATATTTATAAACCTCGACATCTCGAGTATACCGATCGATGTCGTTTCCCTTCTATTTTAACGAGATAACAATGACATTTATCTGAAAATAAATGTGACTTGGCTGGCAATTTTTATTGTCAGTGAAGACCACAACGTAATATGAATGAGGAGTGGGTTTAACAATATTTTTACTGAAAATTTTATCTATTAAACATTTTATGTTAACAATTTTATATATTTGTGAGATATGATTTATACGTACAAATGTATGTATTTTATAATTACACTTTCCTCTCAACATTGCTATGGTTTATTGTTTTTCCACAAAAAAAAACACCTTTATCCATTCAAAATTTGTTTTCAACAAGTTTTAATAATGTAACAAGAATACGATTTTATTGTTTAATAATTGTAAGAATTTACTTTTAAATGACTTGTGCGAATAAATTATTATAAAACTATGTCTGAAAATCAAGTTTCACATTATGTATGTATGTATATCTCCATGAAAAGATTAAAGTTGGAGTTAATAATAATGAATGAATTAATGAAATAATGAATAAAAAATATTGATAGTAAATAAAAAATTACCTATATATTGTACATACATAATATATAATTAATATGGAAACGATTTATTTATAAATACATAAGTTTTAAATATTACTTTGCAAAAAAAATTATTTTTATTCAATCTGCACAATTTAGAAACTTGCATATCTTTGAATATCTACGAAATATACATAATACTAGTACATTTACATACATACATATATGCGCTATTTACTACGATACATTTCATTCTGAGCTCATTGGAAGTAATCATGATTTAATGCCTGTAAATAAGACGAAAAATGTTTTTGTAATAAACATAACTAAACAGAATGCCTCCGTCATATACCTGTGCAATCTTGCTAATGCAGATATTTTCCAACCAAAAAATAAAAATAAAATAATAGTAATGGTAATGGTAAAGGATATTAAAATGTAACATAGAAATGTAAAAAGGCCTTTTATAGAACAAACAAATTATAGAGCTGCATCTAATGTAAAATAACAGCCTACTATGCAAATATTAATAAATATGTTAATAAAGACAGCTCATTTGAATAATACTTACCTCGGACGCTGTTAGACGGTTCTTCGGATTATACACTACTAAGTTCGATACCAAATTAATTTCAACTGCATGTGTACAGCTAGGAAACAGGTTATCCCAGTGAACCCCAATTGCCTTTGGGAATCTGAAAATAAAATAAAAAACATGAATACACGCAAATGACGGTTTGTGGTTCATCAGGAATAACTGCTCAACTTATTGTATCTTATAAAGATTTTGGCGGTTTTCCCTTGAGACTACACAATGTAACTTATATAAAATTTGAGATGATGTTTATCACTATGTTTGGTTACCGAATTTTGTCGTAATCTGGTAATAAATTAATATCTGGCCACTCATTTAGTCTGGGGCTACCTAATGTCCTTATTACGAGAGCCAATTGCTCGATATCAGTTGCGCCCTTATAACGAGAATATAAAAACAAAAAATCAGTTAAGTATTAAATATTTTCTATAATATTGTTTACGAACCGAAAATAGTGGCACTCCTCTCAGCATTTCTGCAAAAACACATCCGGCAGCCCACATATCCACAGCTGGACCATACTTTTGACTGCCCCACAGGATTTCCGGAGCTCTATACCAGCGAGTAGAGACTTGTGGTGAATATAACTTATTCTCATCTTTTGGAAAATGTAAACGTGCCAAACCAAAATCAGCAATTTTAAGTTTTTCATCTTCGCTTATAAGAAGATTCGCTGGTTTTATATCCTGCCAATTATATTGGATTTAAATGTGAAACGAAATTTAAAATTTTTTTTCTTTAAGCATTCTTTTTATACTCACTCTATGCATAATGCCCATGTTGTGCAGATATTCGATTCCCTTGAGCATCATTAATGTGAATTTACGAATTTGTTGTCTACTTAGTGGATTGATTTCGTTTCGCAATTTCCCATATAAGGTTTCTGGCATATATTCTAGTACCAACGAGAGACCGGTTAAGTCTGGGTATATGTCAATAATTGATACTATCTAAAATATACAAGCGTACGATTAATTACTGCTAGTGAAAACACACAAAAATATAATCTTACATATTCCGATTGACACAGTTGCAATGTTTTTATTTCGCGCAGAGTGTTGAGCGAAATATTTCCAAATTTATTTTTCAATGCAACCTTTTTAATAGCTACCGGTTTTTGTCGTTGCAGATCGATGGCTTTAAAAACGTAGCCATGCACTCCTTCGCCAATCTTCTCTAACATTTTGTAACGACTAGGTGCATAGTCCTCCATTCTGCAACAACTACTCACGATTACCTATTAACGAATCAAACAAATAAAATAATGTTGGAATTGCATGACAAACAATGTTGATTGGCCTTTTGTTATTGCATTAGTTATGAATGTTACCAAGGCAATCCTTTAACAGTTCAACATGTGCTATTCATACAACCCTAACAACTATTTTTATGACCTCAGTAAAAACAAAAACGCACAAGTCGATTTTAGACAAAATAGAGCTGGCGCCACAATTTCACCTAATATTTCCACTTTTGTAGATATTGTTCGGTCAGACAAATTTAAGCGTTTTCAAAATATGAGTCATATTTCCATATTAAACATTCTAAATGCTCGCTTAGAAAATTTTCAAAATCGTGTTGCGCTGTTATTCCTTGTGGTCACAGCACATTATCACAATTGTATTAACTGTTTTGAAGGTATTTTTTAGACCCTCGCAATATGTCTCTCAGAGTGTACCAGTTTTGTGCACCAAAACTGCACCGTTAGATAACGTTTAAAACAAATCGAGATAGATATAGAGTAAAATGATCTGGATGATCAGTCGAATTAAATATTATATTGGTAAATGTGGGATATATATGTATTAATGAGAATTTTGTATTGTCCAACATATTGAAAGTCGAAAAATACCGAGAAATTAGTGTTTTAACACGACATAATTATTTCAAGTGACAGTTATTTAGCGTATGAAAACAAATAAAATGAAAGTTTGTAAAATACGTTGAACTAATTAGCTTATTTTTGCATAACAAGTTTGTTATTATAAACTTCCACAGGAGAGATGTCAAAATTAAGCGCATGCTCTGTTGGCATAAACATATCCTTGTCAATACTTTTCATCGTCGAAGGATACATAATTTTCACTTGTCCATAATATCACAAAGTTACTCAAAGTGTAGATTATTTTACAAATTTTTAGTTTTTAGCAACAAATTCCAATGTGATAATAAACCATAATGCGAAGAAATTAATTTTTAAGTGTTTGTTGAAATCCACCAAATGATTTAAAAGGTAAACCTATTGTTAGGAAGTAGCTTCACATGCTGAACGACAAAAAATTCTTAAAAATTTACAATTTGTTAAATTTTATTTAGAAAAGTGCATTAAAAGCCCACAAAAATAGTACTATTTTATGAGGGAGTGACGAAATATAAAAATACAATAATAAATTAAATATTAATTAATTATTATAATTTCAATACTTTAGCATATATGTATGTACATATATTTCATTTATGAAAAATATTTTTTTTATTAAGAAATGTTCTTAAAATAATAAAAAAAATATTTTTCAAACTATACTATATAACTTTTTGCATATTTGAAGGTTTATGAAAATGGCATTGAAAAACCGAACACTGTTTGCTTGTGTGTGTCTTTTGGGACTGATATATTGCTGTAGAGGTCGGACTGCAAAACGTTCGGATGTTTATATTGCCGGTTTTTTTCCTTACGGTGATGGAGTGGAGAATTCCGATACAGGTAACGGAAATTCAATTTTGTTTTTTGGTGTTATAGCACTTATTTTTGAAATGTATTGAATAGTCAACAATTGGAAAGTAAATATATATGTATTTCATTCTCATTCTACATTTCATATCTTATACAGGACGCGGTGTTATGCCCAGTGTTAAGTTGGCACTTTCTCATGTGAATGAACATCCCACAATTTTAATTAACTATCGACTGCACATGTGGTGGAACGATACCGAGGTACATTTACGTGAATTTCTCATGGTATTTCTCCAATTTGTGAACTTCTATTTTGTGTTTTCTCAGTGCAATGCTGCAGTTGGTGTTAAGTCCTTCTTCGATATGATGCACTCGGGTCCCAATAAGCTAATGCTCTTTGGCGCTGCATGTACGCATGTAACAGATCCTATAGCTAAGGCCAGTAAGCATTGGCATCTCACACAGCTATCGTATGCCGATACTCATCCTATGTTTACGAAGGACGCATTTCCCAACTTTTTTCGTGTAGTACCCTCGGAGAATGCTTTTAATGCGCCACGTCTGGCGTTACTTAAGGAATTCAATTGGACGCGTGTCGGCACATTGTATCAAAATGAACCACGCTATTCGTTGCCGCATAACCATATGGTGGCCGATCTGGATTCTATGCAGTTGGAAGTGGTTGAAACACAAAGTTTTGTGAATGATGTAAACGAACCACTGAAAAAATTGCGAGAAAAGGATGTTCGCATTATTCTTGGCAATTTCAATGAGCACTACGCTCGCAAAGTGTTTTGTGAAGCATATAGGTAAGTAAACACATCTATCAAGAGTAGAAGGAAATATTATAAATTTTTTGTGCATTTTTAGATTGGAAATGTACGGGCGTGCTTATCAGTGGCTCATTATGGCTACCTATTCCACGGAGTGGTGGAATGCAACACTGGATACTGAGTGTACGGTGGATGAGATTGCAACCGCACTAGAAGGCACAATTCTCGTGGACTTACTACCTTTGTCAACAAGTGGTGATATAACCGTAGCCGGCATTGTAAGTTTGTTCTAAACTTTTTAAACGGACCTAATAAACTTTAATTTAAATTACAGACGGCTGATGAGTATCTCACAGAGTATGATAGTTTGCGTGGCACTGAATACTCCCGCTTCCATGGTTACACCTATGATGGTATTTGGGCAGCAGCGCTTGCTATTCAATATGTTGCACAGAAGCGAGAAGATTTTCTAACGCATTTTGATTATCGTGTAAAAGATTGGGAGCTCGTGTTTTTGGAAGCGCTGAGGAATACTTCATTCGAAGGAGTTACGGTATGACTAATTAATAAACTATCAAGTTATTGAAAAAAAATGCAAAGTAAATATATTTATCTCGCTAGAAACCTGTCTTATTAAATGATAAACTTAAAGCATGCATTAATATTGTTATATTGTTATATTATAAATATTATGTAATTATTCCACATTAAAAGGGTCCCGTACGATTCTACAATAATGAGCGCAAGGCAAACATTCTTATAACACAGTTTCAATTGGGCCAAGAAGAGAAGATTGGTGAATATCATTCGCAACTAAGTCATTTGGATTTAACTTTAGGAAAGCCAGTAAGATGGGTAAGATAATTTTTAAATTGAAAACATCAATAATAATTTGTTTGTTATTTAGTTATTAAAGAAAATATTTAGCTTTTTAATAATTTCATATTACAAAATATATTCTATTATTATATTAGCATTAGCTTCTAACGTTTAAAAAAGTAATACTTTGTTTATAATAATTAGGTGGGCAGAACTCCGCCAAAGGACCGTACGTTAATATATATTGAGCATAGCCAAGTGAACTTAACTATTTATATAGTGTCAGCCAGCGCTTCAGTAATTGGCATTATAGTGGCCTGCGTTTTCCTAGCTTTTAATATAAAGTATCGAAATCAAAGGTGAGTCAAAACAATTTATTTTTAAATACAAATGAATAACCGAAAATCATTCGTAATACACGAAGCGACTCGACATAGCGCAACATTGATATTAAACAACATTGGTAGTAACCGACTCCTCATAAAAATAGAAGTTCTTTTAAATTTATAACTAACTAGCAGACCCGGCCACACGTTTTTGTGGCTAAGATACTATATACATTAAATTAGTAAATTTTTCAATACAGAGAAAATATTCTTACGCATAGAGACGAAAAAGTTATAGCCGATAAGTTTTAAAATTCTTAATCTATATTATTGTAGATCTGTATTAATCGTAAATCATCATAATTTGTTATAATTTGAATTGTAATCGTATATGAAGTATGTAACAAATGAGCATATTTCAAAGGTGGCCCAAATTTGGCTTCGATGACTATACTGATTATCTTCTTCACAGCCAGTCTTGTTATATTGAAAAGTCGAGAAATATTGAAGTCAACCCACACTTCTTTTAATTGCAAGTGAGTGGGGATAGTCCAGGCAATTTTAAATAGTATGTGGGACATACTGGTTTGTAGCTGTGTCAACTCTCCTGGAAGGAAATTCTAAATTGTAGCATTAAGATTACCGAGCTCTTTGTTTTTTACCACAAATATAGGCCATTCAATCAGTCATTTATGGTAATCATATTGTGGTTTCATGTCAGAAAAAAGACGATGAATAAGCTTCTCCTTCGAATCAATGAAGTGACAGAAATCTGTTTGAAATGTTATTTATCCATCGAGGTGTCAACTGGGACGCTACCATTTCCAACTGCTTCCACAATCGCAATTTGATATGGTTTCGAAATCACTCGTATATTAGTTGTTAATTGGCGATTCTTTATGTGTCGCCACAAATTAGATTTAGGCATACGATTAGTTCGTTAGCAACAGTTGATCCAGGAATAATTGGAAGGGTCTGGCATAAATCACCTGCCAACAGAATCATGTCTCTAACAAAAACGTTTTAGTTGTTGCGTAAATCTTTTACAGTCCTGTGCATTGCTTCCAGCGACTTCTTGAATATCTGGAAAATCTTCGCTATATCGCTATTTTTGGCGATTTTGCAGACTGGTTTATCATCGATTTGCAATTTATGAGTAATTTCAAGGCCGAATATGCAATTTAACCTTGATGATTTTCTAGTGGATTATATGCCGAATATATAGGTCAGATTGTGTGGTATCTTACAAAAAATTTAGCAATAATTTGCGAGAGTATAAAATGTTCGATTGTACCCGAACTTAACTTTCCTTATTGGTTACAAATTGTTTTGGAATATCGGCACAACCTTATACATTTGAGAAATGACAAAAATATTTTAACAAAGCAACCATGACAACCTTCAAAATATTATTATTTTTTGTTTTCTTTTATTTTGTATTTTTGTTGTCAATTCAAATAAAATTCTCTTATTATTATCTTCCTCGCAATTTTTCCATATTTACATACTTTCTAAACCTTTCTTGGGCTTGCTAGAATTTTTCAAGACTAATATTAGCCAGATCGGTGTGACCGTTCTCAACTTTTTGCGAGATTAACGAACAGTAATTAATTTTTATGTTTGTAGAGTAGTTTGTATGGAAGATTAGAAAAGTGTGGATTTTGGGCTTTTTAAGGATTTTTTTTTTTAATTTTTCTCTCCGTAAGAACCATCCTTGTACTAATTAGCGAAATCGGTTCAGCTGTTCTCGAGTTATGCGCTTAGCAACACATTTAGCAATTCATTTTTATATTATAGAAGATATATAACTAATAAGCAAGGTCAAACTAAATTTTCAAACATTTTGAGTAGCTTTATCGGAAAAAATTAAATTTAATTGGGCTCTTTTATTGTGCTACCGTACAGTGTTCTTTAAACCTAAAAAACCTTTCTTTTATTTATTTCCCGTGAAAGTAATATCATATTATTCTGGGAAACTATTAACTTTTAAAAAGATTTTCTAAGCCTAGTTATATTAATTGATTATCTCACTCAACATACATATATAAAATAGAAAAAACACTACCGTATATATTATAAATTGTTTTTATAATATAATTTTATAGTCCAGGGATCGAAATATTTACATCCACATACATAAATATCCCTATTATATATTATTATTTTTTTGCAGATATATAAAAATGTCAAGTCCACATCTCAACAATCTCATAATAATTGGTTGTATGCTCACTTACATGAGTGTTATATTTCTGGGCTTGGACACCACATTGAGCAGTGTGGCTGCATTCCCCTATATATGCACAGCACGTGCTTGGATACTGATGGCCGGGTTCAGTCTAGCTTTTGGAGCGATGTTTTCGAAAACTTGGCGTGTACACTCTATATTCACCGATCTAAAGCTAAATAAAAAAGTCATAAAAGACTATCAATTGTTTATGGTAGTGGGTATATTATTAGCCATTGATATTGCTATTATAACGACATGGCAAGTAGCCGATCCCTTTTATCGTGACACCAAACAGTTAGAACCAAGGGTAAGAAAGTTTAATTGAACCTCATTTAACTATAGAATATAATTGTATGAATCAAATTTTTAGCATCACGAGTCGATGGACGATGTTTTGGTCATACCTGAAAATGAATACTGCCAATCAGAGCATATGACGATATTCGTTAGTATAATATATGCTTATAAGGGCCTTCTATTGGTATGTGATATTTGAAAAGTGATTATTTTTTAATAGGACATTAAAAAATTAATTTAATCTTTTATTGTTTCAAGGTATTCGGTGCTTTCCTGGCCTGGGAGACACGTCATGTTTCCATACCGGCCTTGAATGACTCGAAACATATTGGATTCTCCGTTTACAATGTCTTCATAACATGCATCGCCGGTGCTGCTATTTCGTTGGTGCTCTCCGACCGCAAGGATTTAGTTTTTGTCTTACTCTCATTTTTTATAATTTTTTGTACGACAGCAACATTATGTTTGGTGTTCGTACCGAAAGTAAGACTGGTAGTAAGGAAGTTTTGTAGTTTTTGTAGCTGTATTTTTAAATTAAATTTAAGATTTAATGTAATCGTAATTTGTGGACAAAATTAAGTGAGCCATTGGCAAATATATGAGGAGATTCTAATCACGTCGCAGTTTAAATTTAAAATTTTCATATTCTAGTGAATCTCGTTAAAATTTAAATATATAAGTGTTTAGTATTTTGGAATTTAAGAATATTTTGATTAGATACTCCTCCAATGGGCTATGCACATTACTAAACAATGTGCTCTAAATTTCTCTGTTATATGTATGTATTTACATCGTGTTTGTTTTAAAAACGAAGTCAAGTCTGTTCTTCTGCTGGTTCCTTCTCCGCATTTCTAGTATTTTTAATAGTACTAGGAATATTTATTATTCAAAATTGGATTTTTTTAATATTTAAATTGTTAATTGTAAAACATCTGAATATTTTGATTAGATACTCCTCCAATGGGCTATGCACATTACTAAACAATGTGCTCTAAATTTCTCTGTTATATGTATGTATTTACATCGTGTTTGTTTTAAAAACGAAGTCAAGTCTGTTCTTCTGCTGGTTCCTTCTCCGCATTTCTAGTATTTTTAATAGTACTAGGAATATTTATTATTCAAAATTGGATTTTTTTAATATTTAAATTGTTAATTGTAAAACATCTGAAACTTGCACTTGCTCGTGAAAGCTTTTCCTCGAAATGTTTTATCAGACTCTCTGATATATTCTTATAAACATGACTTTGGTGTAAATATACGTTATATTTGTTGTATATCACGTTTGTCCGAAATCTTTTACGAGTATACATACATACATATGTGTAATTTGAGTTCGTATTTGCTTTACACTTAATTCTAATTTAGCTTACTCGTAATTCTATCGCTTTCACTCTTTTGGATTACTGATTTTTATTTGCTTAGTTACAACAATTTCAAAACTTTCAACTCTATATACTAGAAATTCACTAATTATATTTATCTATGTTATATTACTGATAAAATATGCTATATTAATATGTTAATGGTTTCGTTTTTTCTGCTTGAATTAAAGCTGGTTGAACTGAAACGCAATCCACAAGGGGTCGTTGATAAGCGTGTACGCGCCACTTTGCGCCCAATGTCGAAAAATCGACGAGATTCGTCCGTCTGTGAGTTGGAACAACGTCTGCGTGATGTAAAAAATACAAATTGTCGTTTCCGAAAAATTCTTATGGATAAGGAAAATGAACTTCAAGCACTTATAAGAAAACTTGGACCTGAGGCCCGCAAGTGGATCGATGGCGTCACATGTACTGGCGGTATTGGCGGGGACTCCGAACCAATACTCAACGATACAGCTAGATTGTCTGCGCCACCAGTTCGTCGGGAAATGCCTAGTACAACAGGTATTTATTGAATTTAATTTAATAAATACATTTCTTCGTTAGTTTCAAGAAGAACAGGAAGAAAATACTTTCGAAAATCTTAAACGTAGAAAATTGAATTATCTATCAAATTCTAATATTTGTTTATGTCTCTAGAAGTAACGGAACTTACTTCAGTCGACAGTGTCACTTCCACACACGTGGAAATGGATAGCTCAATGGTATCGGTACAGTCAACAACAATCGCTCCATCTTTGCCACCGTAGGTTTCCTTACACCGCAATATATGCAATTTATCAAAATTATATTCCGTATAAACTTTTTAGTAAAAAGAAGTCCATGAAATCATTAACACAAATCCAAGATGGCGTGGTCCAATCTACCGGTATAGTTACTGGATCGAATTCACTACACAAACAAACGCAAATGCAGTCAATGCAACCAATTCAACAGCAATTGCAGCAGCAACTGCAACAACAACAACCACCATTACAAGCTGTAAAGCATGATGATCTCACTTACCGGAGGCCGGCGGAGAAACGTAACTCTGTTTCGGCACAAACCGATCCCATACCGGGTATGAAGAAGCAAGAGTGCAACAACATAAAAAGAAGCGAAGATGCACAACTACGGGAACGTCGACAATCGGTGTCGTCGAGGGTAAGAAAAATTGATTATGAAGTGATGCAAATTAAAATTTACTTAATCAAATGATTTCTTTATTTTAGCACTATGACAGCGGAAGTCAGACGCCAACAGCCTATCCCAAGAACGTACATAATCAAAGGAATTCTTCTACAAACATTTCCAATTCTAATAACGATCTAAACAGTTCTTGCCCTCATGGTCCCTATACGAAAAGCAATAATGTTATAAAAAGTAAGTAAAATAAAAATTTCCTGAATGTATAATATTTAGAACTGATACTCTTTTGAAGCACCCACAACGTCGGATAGCCGCCGTGGCACCAACGCAATGAAGTCCAATTTTGTGGTCTCCCAAAGTGACCTATGGGACACCCATACACTTTCGCATGCCAAGCAACATTCTCGTCAGTCACCGCGCAATTATGCTAGCCCACAACGTTGCTCGGAACACAGTCATATCATTCCTTACAATCAGACTACGTCGCCAATACAACGTTCCGTTTCGGAAAAGAATCGCAATAAACATCGTCATAAGCCGCAGAAGGGAACGGTATGCCAAAGTGAGACCGATAGCGAACGTGAACGTGAGCCAACCCCGCCAGCTACGCAGTGCATTACACAGCGTAAACTCAACAAGATGAGTAGCATACAACATGCTGCCCATCATCATTCCTCGCCAAATGTAGCACCTGATAAGCAACGGAAGCATCGAAATAAAATCGAATCGTCAATTTATGGTGCCAGTTCCGAGACAGAGTTACTAGATGGAGAAACGGCAATATTGCCAATATTCCGAAAATTGCTCACTGAGAAGAGCCCTAACTATCGTGGTCGAAATGTTGTGGGTCAAAGTTGTCCGAACATATCCATCAAATGCGATATTGTGGAGTATCTCTAAAGCAGGATGAAATATATCACACCGATATTTCGTTTATCGTATGTGTGATCTCTGCAAGTTGATTTAAATACAATTTAATTCGGCCAATACCAGAGCAGAAAACACTTAGACTAATAACTATGTTTTTAAAACTAGAGAAATCTTTGCATGGAACTAATCACATATAATATGAAATTGATTAAGATACAAATGATTAAATATAAAAATGTATTCCAATGAAAAACATACTTGACACTTGCTTGTTATTATTAAAAAAAAACTCTCAGATACCGACGTCGAAGTCATTTTAGTGGGTTTGAGAATAAGGTGGTTAGTTTCTATCTCATAACAATCGGTTCTACATAATCGAAATAATTCCTGAATTTGATCTCGTCAAGGCCTGTTTTCCTAGTGGCATTCCAAAAATATTTCAACAAATATGGTATTTCGCTACAACAACAATTCAACGCAAGCTCTTCAACCCCATAAAATGTGAAAATAAACGAAACAGTCTGGAATGTTTGACTATGGAAAAATGGAAAATGGATCACACTTAGCTTGGCTCCCTCAAACATACTGTGACGCATTTTGTTGAGGAACTATTTTAAATGTTTTTATTAATTTTAGAACGGCATTATTGTAATTTGTTATTATTGATGTAGCCTTCAAAAGTCAACCTTGGTGTACAGGTAAGAAGTGCAAATTGCTACTGGCTACGAAATATGTTGTCACCTCTGTTGATTGACCATTTTTTAAACTAAGATAAAAAAAAAATGAAAAACATTTTTACTATCCATTTTTTATATGTTTTTTAATAACATTTTAATAATATATAATAAAAAAAATTGCAAGAAAAAAACCAAAACTCGTCGAGATACGGGCCGGTGGAGTGGGGGCTTCAAAAAAAAAGGACGCACCGATTGATTTCAACCCTTGTAGATATCTAAAGATTCTTCATTAGTAAGGACGTCGTTATCAAAAAAAAAAAAATAACAAAATGGCGTCGACTTGAAAAAAAAAAATTGTATCCGATTTTTTCGACCTTTTCGAATTTTTTAAAAATACTTGAAATCAAACACGATAGAGCGTTGTATAAAGAAGATATATACCAAATTTCAACCACCTCAAAAAAGTAGTTTCGAGAAAAACGCGTTTAAAGTTTAGGAGACCACTTGGCCGGCTGGGACGACACGTCACAAAATCGTCTGTATCTCCGAAAATAAGTCGAACTTTGAAAAATCCTTCCAAGGTCATAGTTTTGAAAGTCTAAACTTTCAAAATCCTAGACCAGAATACCTCATTAAAGCCCGTAACCGCTGTTTTGATCTAAAGCATAACGAAATCGTAACCCCAAAATCGGGTTTTACAAAATTACAAAAAATCAATTGCAATATGTGGCTTTATAAACTTGTTTTGCTATATTATCCAATAAATAAC